>NW_027617517.1:0-112410 GCF_964187855.1 Myxine glutinosa | reverse complement strand
CTGCACCAATACAAGTGCGAAAAGTGGTTTTTCAACATTAACACAAGAGCGAAATGTGTTTTTTCCACACTAATACAAGTGCAAAAGTGGTTTCCTGCACCAACACAAGTGCGAAAAGTGGTTTTTCAACACTAAAACAAGTGCGAAAAGTGGTTTTTCAACACTAATACAAGTGCGAAAAGTGGTTTTTCCACACTAATACAAGTGCAAAAGTGGTTTCCTGCACCAACACAAGTGCGAAAAGTGGTTTTTCAACACTAACACAAGTGCGAAAAGTGGTTTTTCAACACTATCACAAGTGCAAAAAGTGTTTTTTCCACACTAATGCAAGTGCAAAAGTAGATTCCTGCACCAACACAAGTGCGAAAAGTGGTTTTTCAACACTAATACAAGTGCGAAAAGTGGTTTTTCCACACTAATACAAGTGCAAAAGTGGTTTCCTGCACCAACACAAGTGCGAAAAGTGGTTTTTCAACACTAACACAAGTGCGAAAAGTGGTTTTTCAACACTATCACAAGTGCAAAAAGTGTTTTTTCCACACTAATACAAGTGCAAAAGTGGTTTCCTGCACCAACACAAGTGCGAAAAGTGGTTTTTCAACACTATCACAAGTGCAAAAAGTGTTTTTTCCACACTAATACAAGTGCAAAAGTGGTTTCCTGCACCAACACAAGTGCGAAAAGTGGCTTTTCAACACTAACACAAGTGCGAAAAGTGGTTTTTCAACACTAACACAAGTGCAAAAAGTGGTTTTTCCACACTAATACAAGTGCAAAAGTGGTTTCCTGCACCAACACAAGTGCGAAAAGTGGTTTTTCAACACTAACACAAGTGCGAAAAGTGGTTTTTCAACACTATCACAAGTGCAAAAAGTGTTTTTTCCACACTAATACAAGTGCAAAAGTGGTTTCCTGCACCAACACAAGTGCGAAAAGTGGTTTTTCAACACTATCACAAGTGCAAAAAGTGTTTTTTCCACACTAATACAAGTGCAAAAGTGGTTTCCTGCACCAACACAAGTGCGAAAAGTGGCTTTTCAACACTAACACAAGTGCGAAAAGTGGTTTTTCAACACTAACACAAGTGCAAAAAGTGGTTTTTCCACACTAATACAAGTGCAAAAGTGGTTTCCTGCACCAACACAAGTGCGAAAAGTGGTTTTTCAACACTAACACAAGTGCGAAAAGTGGTTTTTCAACACTATCACAAGTGCAAAAAGTGTTTTTTCCACACTAATACAAGTGCAAAAGTGGTTTCCTGCACCAACACAAGTGCGAAAAGTGGTTTTTCAACACTAACACAAGTGCGAAACGTGGTTTTTCAACACTAACAGAGGTCCGAAAGTGGTTTTTCAACACTAACAGAAGTGCGAAAAGTGGTTTTTCCACACTAATACAAGTGCAAAAGTGGTTTCCTGCACCAACACAAGTGCGAAAAGTGGTTTTTCAACACTAACACAAGTGCAAAAAGTGTTTTTTCCACACTAATGCAAGTGCAAAAAGTGTTTTTTCCACACTAATACAAGTGCAAAAGTGGTTTCCTGCACCAACACAAGTGCGAAAAGTGGTTTTTCAACACTAACACAAGTGCAAAAAGTGGTTTTTCAACACTAACACAAGTGCGAAAAGTGGTTTTTCAACACTATCACAAGTGCAAAAGTGGTTTCCTGCACCAACACAAGTGCGAAAAGTGGTTTTTCAACACTAACACAAGTGCGAAAAGTGGTTTTTCCACACTAATACAAGTGCAAAAGTGGTTTCCTGCACCAACACAAATGCGAAACGTGGTTTTTCAACACTAACACAAGTGCGAAAAGTGGTTTTTCAACACTATCATAAGTGCAAAAAGTATTTTTCCACACTAATACAAGTGCAAAAGTGGTTTCCTGCACCAACACAAGTGCGAAAAGTGGTTTTTCAACACTAACACAAGTGCGAAAAGTGGTTTTTCAACACTAACACAAGTGCGAAAAGTGGTTTTTCAACACTATCACAAGTGCAAAAAGTGTTTTTTCCACACTAATACAAGTGCAAAAGTGGTATCCTTCACCAACACAAGTGCGAAAAGTGGTTTTTCAACACTAACACAAGTGCGAAAAGTGGTTTTTCCACACTAATACAAGTGCAAAAGTGGTTTCATGCACCAACACAAGTGCGAAAAGTGGTTTTTCAACACTAACACAAGTGCGAAAAGTGGTTTTTCAACACTAACACAAGTGCGAAAAGTGGTTTTTCCACACTAATACAAGTGCAAAAGTGGTTTCATGCACCAACACAAGTGCGAAAAGTGGTTTTTCAACACTAACACACGTGCGAAAAGTGGTTTTTCAACACTATCACAAGTGCAAAAAGTGTTTTTTCCACACTAATACAAGTGCAAAAGTGGTTTCCTGCACCAACACAAGTGCGAAAAGTGGTTTTTCAACACTAACACAAGTGCGAAAAGTGGTTTTTCAACACTAACACAAGTGCGAAAAGTGGTTTTTCAACACTAACACAAGAGCGAAAAGTGTTTTTTCCACACTAATACAAGTGCAAAAGTGGTTTCCTGCACCAACACAAGTGCGAAAAGTGGTTTTTCAACACTAACACAAGTGCGAAAAGTGGTTTTCCACACTAATACAAGTGCAAAAGTGGTTTCCTGCACCAACACAAGTGCGAAAAGTGGTTTTTCAACACTAACACAAGTGCGAAAAGTGGTTTTTCAACACTAATACAAGTGCGAAAAGTGGTTTTTCCACACTAATACAAGTGCAAAAGTGGTTTCCTGCACCAACACAAGTGCGAAAAGTGGTTTTTCAACACTAACACAAGTGCGAAAAGTCGTTTTTCAACACTATCACAAGTGCAAAAAGTGTTTTTTCCACACTAATACAAGTGCAAAAGTGGTTTCCTGCACCAACACAAGTGCGAAAAGTGGTTTTTCAACACTAATACAAGTGCGAAAAGTGGTTTTTCCACACTAATACAAGTGAAAAAGTGGTTTCCTGCACCAACACAAGTGCGAAAAGTGGTTTTTCAACACTAACACAAGTGCGAAAAGTGGTTTTTCAACACTATCACAAGTGCAAAAAGTGTTTTTTCCACACTAATACAAGTGCAAAAGTGGTTTCCTGCACCAACACAAGTGCGAAAAGTGGTTTTTCAACACTATCACAAGTGCAAAAAGTGTTTTTTCCACACTAATACAAGTGCAAAAGTGCTTTCCTGCACCAACACAAGTGCGAAAAGTGGCTTTTCAACACTAACACAAGTGCGAAAAGTGGTTTTTCAACACTAATACAAGTGCAAAAGTGGTTTCCTGCACCAACACAAGTGCGAAAAGTGGTTTTTCAACACTAACACAAGTGCGAAAAGTGGTTTTTCAACACTATCACAAGTGCAAAAAGTGTTTTTTCCACACTAATACAAGTGCAAAAGTGGCTTCCTGCACCAACACAAGTGCGAAAAGTGGTTTTTCAACACTAACACAAGTGCGAAAAGTGGTTTTTCCACACTAATACAAGTGCAAAAGTGGTTTCCTGCACCAACACAAGTGCGAAAAGTGGTATCCTTCACCAACACAAGTGCGAAAAGTGGTTTTTCAACACTAACACAAGTGCGAAAAGTGGTTTTCAACACTAACACAAGTGCAAAAATTGGTTTTTCAACACTATCACAAGTGCAAAAAGTGTTTTTTCCACACTAATACAAGTGCAAAAGTGGTATCCTTCACCAACACAAGTGCGAAAAGTGGTTTTTCAACACTAACACAAGTGCGAAAAGTGGTTTTTCCACACTAATACAAGTGCAAAAGTGGTTTCCTGCACCAACACAAGTGCGAAAAGTGGTTTTTCAACACTAACACAAGTGCAAAAAGTGGTTTTTCAACACTAACACAAGTGCGAAAAGTGGTTTTTCAACACTATCACAAGTGCAAAAGTGGTTTCCTGCACCAACACAAGTGCGAAAAGTGGTTTTTCAACACTAATACAAGTGCCAAAAGTGGGTTTTCCACACTAATACAAGTGCAAAAGTGCTTTCCTGCACCAACACAAGTGCGAAAAGTGGTTTTTCAACACTATCACAAGTGCAAAAAGTGTTTTTTCCACACTAATACAAGTGCAAAAGTGCTTTCCTGCACCAAAACAAGTGCGAAAAGTGGCTTTTCAACACTAACACAAGTGCGAAAAGTGGTTTTTCAACACTAACACAAGTGCGAAAAGTGGTTTTTCAACACTATCACAAGTGCAAAAAGTGTTTTTTCCACACTAATACAAGTGCAAAAGTGGTTTCCTGCACCAACACAAGTGCGAAAAGTGGTTTTTCAACACTGACACAAGTGCGAAAAGTGGTTTTTCAACACTATCACAAGTGCAAAAAGTGTTTTTTCCACACTAATACAAGTGCAAAAGTGGTTTCCTGCACCAACACAAGTGCGAAAAGTGGTTTTTCAACACTAACACAAGTGCGAAAAGTGGTTTTTCAACACTAACACAAGTGCGAAAAGTGGTTTTTCCACACTAATACAAGTGCAAAAGTGGTTTCCTGCACCAACACAAGTGCGAAAAGTGGTTTTTCAACACTAACACAAGTGCGAAAAGTGGTTTTTCAACACTATCACAAGTGCAAAAAGTGTTTTTTCCACACTAATACAAGTGCAAAAGTGGTTTCCTGCACCAACACAAGTGCGAAAAGTGGTTTTTCAACACTAACACAAGTGCGAAAAGTGGTTTTTCAACACTAACACAAGTGCGAAAAGTGTTTTTTCCACACTAATACAAGTGCAAAAGTGGTTTCCTGCACCAACGCAAGTGCGAAAAGTGGTTTTTCAACACTAACACAAGTGCGAAAAGTGGTTTTTTCAACACTAACACAAGTGCGAAAAGTGGTTTTTCCACACTAATACAAGTGCAAAAGTGGTTTCCTGCACCAACACAAGTGCGAAAAGTGGTTTTTCAACACTAACACAAGTGCGAAAAGTGGTTTTTCAACACTAACACAAGTGCGAAAAGTGGTTTTTCAACACTAACACAAGTGCGAAAAGTGGTTTTTTCCACACTAATACAAGTGCAAAAGTTGTTTCCTGCACCAACACAAGTGCGAAAAGTGGTTTTTCAACACTAACACAAGTGCGAATAGTGGTTTTTCAACACTAACACAAGTGCGAAAAATGGTTTTTCAACACTATCACAAGTGCAAAAGTGTTTTTTCCACACTAATACAAGTACAAAAGTGGTTTCCTGCACCAACACAAGTGCGAGAAGTGGTTTTTCAACACTAACACAAGTGCGAAAAGTGGTTTTTCAACACTAACACAAGTGCAAAAAGTGGTTTTTCCACACTAATACAAGTGCAAAAGTGGTTTCCTGCACCAACACAAGTGCGAAAAGTGGTTTTTCAACACTAACACAAGTGCGAAAAGTCGTTTTTCAACACTATCACAAGTGCAAAAAGTGTTTTTTCCACACTAATACAAGTGCAAAAGTGGTTTCCTGCACCAACACAAGTGCGAAAAGTGGTTTTTCAACACTAACACAAGTGCGAAACGTGGTTTTTCAACACTAACAGAAGTCCGAAAGTGGTTTTTCAACACTAACAGAAGTGCGAAAAGTGGTTTTTCCACACTAATACAAGTGCAAAAGTGGTTTCCTGCACCAACACAAGTGCGAAAAGTGGTTTTTCAACACTAACACAAGTGCGAAACGTGGTTTTTCAACACTAACAGAAGTGTGAAAGTGGTTTTTCAACACTAACAGAAGTGCGAAAAGTGGTTTTCCACACTAATACAAGTGCAAAAGTGGTTTCCTGCACCAACACAAGTGCGAAAAGTGGTTTTTCAACACTAACACAAGTTCGAAAAGTGGTTTTTCAACACTATCACAAGTGCAAAAAGTGTTTTTTCCACACTAATGCAAGTGCAAAAAGTGTTTTTTCCACACTAATACAAGTGCAAAAGTGGTTTCCTGCACCAACACAAGTGCGAAAAGTGGTTTTTCAACACTAACACAAGTGCAAAAAGTGGTTTTTCAACACTAACACAAGTGCGAAAAGTGGTTTTTCAACACTATCACAAGTGCAAAAGTGGTTTCCTGCACCAACACAAGTGCGAAAAGTGGTTTTTCAACACTAACACAAGTGCGAAAAGTGGTTTTTCCACACTAATACAAGTGCAAAAGTGGTTTCCTGCACCAATACAAGTGCGAAAAGTGGTTTTTCAACATTAACACAAGAGCGAAATGTGTTTTTTCCACACTAATACAAGTGCAAAAGTGGTTTCCTGCACCAACACAAGTGCGAAAAGTGGTTTTTCAACACTAACACAAGTGCGAAAAGTGGTTTTTCAACACTAATACAAGTGCGAAAAGTGGTTTTTCCACACTAATACAAGTGCAAAAGTGGTTTCCTGCACCAACACAAGTGCGAAAAGTGGTTTTTCAACACTAACACAAGTGCGAAAAGTGGTTTTTCAACACTATCACAAGTGCAAAAAGTGTTTTTTCCACACTAATGCAAGTGCAAAAGTAGATTCCTGCACCAACACAAGTGCGAAAAGTGGTTTTTCAACACTAATACAAGTGCGAAAAGTGGTTTTTCCACACTAATACAAGTGCAAAAGTGGTTTCCTGCACCAACACAAGTGCGAAAAATGGTTTTTCAACACTAACACAAGTGCGAAAAGTGGTTTTTCAACACTATCACAAGTGCAAAAAGTGTTTTTTCCACACTAATACAAGTGCAAAAGTGGTTTCATGCACCAACACAAGTGCGAAAAGTGGTTTTTCAACACTAACACAAGTGCGAAAAGTGGTTTTTCAACACTAACACAAGTGCGAAAAGTGTTTTTTCCACACTAATACAAGTGCAAAAGTGGTTTCCTGCACCAACGCAAGTGCGAAAAGTGGTTTTTCAACACTAACACAAGTGCGAAAAGTGGTTTTTCAACACTAACACAAGTGCGAAAAGTGTTTTTTCCACACTAATACAAGTGCAAAAGTGGTTTCCTGCACCAACACAAGTGCGAAAAGTGGTTTTTCAACACTAACACAAGTGCGAAAAGTGGTTTTTCAACACTAACACAAGTGCGAAAAGTGGTTTTTCAACACTAACACAAGTGCGAAAAGTGGTTTTTTCCACACTAATACAAGTGCAAAAGTTGTTTCCTGCACCAACACAAGTGCGAAAAGTGGTTTTTCAACACTAACACAAGTGCGAATAGTGGTTTTTCAACACTAACACAAGTGCGAAAAATGGTTTTTCAACACTATCACAAGTGCAAAAGTGTTTTTTCCACACTAATACAAGTACAAAAGTGGTTTCCTGCACCAACACAAGTGCGAAAAGTGGTTTTTCAACACTAACACAAGTGCGAAAAGTGGTTTTTCAACACTAACACAAGTGCAAAAAGTGGTTTTTCCACACTAATACAAGTGCAAAAGTGGTTTCCTGCACCAACACAAGTGCGAAAAGTGGTTTTTCAACACTAACACAAGTGCGAAAAGTGGTTTTTCAACACTATCACAAGTGCAAAAAGTGTTTTTTCCACACTAATACAAGTGCAAAAGTGGTTTCCTGCACCAACACAAGTGCGAAAAGTGGTTTTTCAACACTAACACAAGTGCGAAACGTGGTTTTTCAACACTAACAGAAGTCCGAAAGTGGTTTTTCAACACTAACAGAAGTGCGAAAAGTGGTTTTTCCACACTAATACAAGTGCAAAAGTGGTTTCCTGCACCAACACAAGTGCGAAAAGTGGTTTTTCAACACTAACACAAGTGCGAAACGTGGTTTTTCAACACTAACAGAAGTGTGAAAGTGGTTTTTCAACACTAACAGAAGTGCGAAAAGTGGTTTTCCACACTAATACAAGTGCAAAAGTGGTTTCCTGCACCAACACAAGTGCGAAAAGTGGTTTTTCAACACTAACACAAGTTCGAAAAGTGGTTTTTCAACACTATCACAAGTGCAAAAAGTGTTTTTTCCACACTAATGCAAGTGCAAAAAGTGTTTTTTCCACACTAATACAAGTGCAAAAGTGGTTTCCTGCACCAACACAAGTGCGAAAAGTGGTTTTTCAACACTAACACAAGTGCAAAAAGTGGTTTTTCAACACTAACACAAGTGCGAAAAGTGGTTTTTCAACACTATCACAAGTGCAAAAGTGGTTTCCTGCACCAACACAAGTGCGAAAAGTGGTTTTTCAACACTAACACAAGTGCGAAAAGTGGTTTTTCCACACTAATACAAGTGCAAAAGTGGTTTCCTGCACCAATACAAGTGCGAAAAGTGGTTTTTCAACATTAACACAAGAGCGAAATGTGTTTTTTCCACACTAATACAAGTGCAAAAGTGGTTTCCTGCACCAACACAAGTGCGAAAAGTGGTTTTTCAACACTAAAACAAGTGCGAAAAGTGGTTTTTCAACACTAATACAAGTGCGAAAAGTGGTTTTTCCACACTAATACAAGTGCAAAAGTGGTTTCCTGCACCAACACAAGTGCGAAAAGTGGTTTTTCAACACTAACACAAGTGCGAAAAGTGGTTTTTCAACACTATCACAAGTGCAAAAAGTGTTTTTTCCACACTAATGCAAGTGCAAAAGTAGATTCCTGCACCAACACAAGTGCGAAAAGTGGTTTTTCAACACTAATACAAGTGCGAAAAGTGGTTTTTCCACACTAATACAAGTGCAAAAGTGGTTTCCTGCACCAACACAAGTGCGAAAAGTGGTTTTTCAACACTAACACAAGTGCGAAAAGTGGTTTTTCAACACTATCACAAGTGCAAAAAGTGTTTTTTCCACACTAATACAAGTGCAAAAGTGGTTTCCTGCACCAACACAAGTGCGAAAAGTGGTTTTTCAACACTATCACAAGTGCAAAAAGTGTTTTTTCCACACTAATACAAGTGCAAAAGTGGTTTCCTGCACCAACACAAGTGCGAAAAGTGGCTTTTCAACACTAACACAAGTGCGAAAAGTGGTTTTTCAACACTAACACAAGTGCAAAAAGTGGTTTTTCCACACTAATACAAGTGCAAAAGTGGTTTCCTGCACCAACACAAGTGCGAAAAGTGGTTTTTCAACACTAACACAAGTGCGAAAAGTGGTTTTTCAACACTATCACAAGTGCAAAAAGTGTTTTTTCCACACTAATACAAGTGCAAAAGTGGTTTCCTGCACCAACACAAGTGCGAAAAGTGGTTTTTCAACACTAACACAAGTGCGAAACGTGGTTTTTCAACACTAACAGAAGTCCGAAAGTGGTTTTTCAACACTAACAGAAGTGCGAAAAGTGGTTTTTCCACACTAATACAAGTGCAAAAGTGGTTTCCTGCACCAACACAAGTGCGAAAAGTGGTTTTTCAACACTAACACAAGTGCAAAAAGTGTTTTCTCCACACTAATGCAAGTGCAAAAAGTGTTTTTTCCACACTAATACAAGTGCAAAAGTGGTTTCCTGCACCAACACAAGTGCGAAAAGTGGTTTTTCAACACTAACACAAGTGCAAAAAGTGGTTTTTCAACACTAACACAAGTGCGAAAAGTGGTTTTTCAACACTATCACAAGTGCAAAAGTGGTTTCCTGCACCAACACAAGTGCGAAAAGTGGTTTTTCAACACTAACACAAGTGCGAAAAGTGGTTTTTCCACACTAATACAAGTGCAAAAGTGGTTTCCTGCACCAACACGAATGCGAAACGTGGTTTTTCAACACTAACACAAGTGCGAAAAGTGGTTTTTCAACACTATCATAAGTGCAAAAAGTATTTTTCCACACTAATACAAGTGCAAAAGTGGTTTCCTGCACCAACACAAGTGCGAAAAGTGGTTTTTCAACACTAACACAAGTGCGAAAAGTGGTTTTTCAACACTAACACAAGTGCGAAAAGTGGTTTTTCAACACTATCACAAGTGCAAAAAGTGTTTTTTCCACACTAATACAAGTGCAAAAGTGGTATCCTTCACCAACACAAGTGCGAAAAGTGGTTTTTCAACACTAACACAAGTGCGAAAAGTGGTTTTTCCACACTAATACAAGTGCAAAAGTGGTTTCATGCACCAACACAAGTGCGAAAAGTGGTTTTTCAACACTAACACAAGTGCGAAAAGTGGTTTTTCAACACTAACACAAGTGCGAAAAGTGGTTTTTCCACACTAATACAAGTGCAAAAGTGGTTTCATGCACCAACACAAGTGCGAAAAGTGGTTTTTCAACACTAACACACGTGCGAAAAGTGGTTTTTCAACACTATCACAAGTGCAAAAAGTGTTTTTTCCACACTAATACAAGTGCAAAAGTGGTTTCCTGCACCAACACAAGTGCGAAAAGTGGTTTTTCAACACTAACACAAGTGCGAAAAGTGGTTTTTCAACACTAACACAAGAGCGAAAAGTGTTTTTTCCACACTAATACAAGTGCAAAAGTGGTTTCCTGCACCAACACAAGTGCGAAAAGTGGTTTTTCAACACTAACACAAGTGCGAAAAGTGGTTTTCCACACTAATACAAGTGCAAAAGTGGTTTCCTGCACCAACACAAGTGCGAAAAGTGGTTTTTCAACACTAACACAAGTGCGAAAAGTGGTTTTTCAACACTAATACAAGTGCGAAAAGTGGTTTTTCCACACTAATACAAGTGCAAAAGTGGTTTCCTGCACCAACACAAGTGCGAAAAGTGGTTTTTCAACACTAACACAAGTGCGAAAAGTCGTTTTTCAACACTATCACAAGTGCAAAAAGTGTTTTTTCCACACTAATACAAGTGCAAAAGTGGTTTCCTGCACCAACACAAGTGCGAAAAGTGGTTTTTCAACACTAATACAAGTGCGAAAAGTGGTTTTTCCACACTAATACAAGTGAAAAAGTGGTTTCCTGCACCAACACAAGTGCGAAAAGTGGTTTTTCAACACTAACACAAGTGCGAAAAGTGGTTTTTCAACACTATCACAAGTGCAAAAAGTGTTTTTTCCACACTAATACAAGTGCAAAAGTGGTTTCCTGCACCAACACAAGTGCGAAAAGTGGTTTTTCAACACTATCACAAGTGCAAAAAGTGTTTTTTCCACACTAATACAAGTGCAAAAGTGCTTTCCTGCACCAACACAAGTGCGAAAAGTGGCTTTTCAACACTAACACAAGTGCGAAAAGTGGTTTTTCAACACTAATACAAGTGCAAAAGTGGTTTCCTGCACCAACACAAGTGCGAAAAGTGGTTTTTCAACACTAACACAAGTGCGAAAAGTGGTTTTTCAACACTATCACAAGTGCAAAAAGTGTTTTTTCCACACTAATACAAGTGCAAAAGTGGCTTCCTGCACCAACACAAGTGCGAAAAGTGGTTTTTCAACACTAACACAAGTGCGAAAAGTGGTTTTTCAACACTAACACAAGTGCAAAAATTGGTTTTTCAACACTATCACAAGTGCAAAAAGTGTTTTTTCCACACTAATACAAGTGCAAAAGTGGTATCCTTCACCAACACAAGTGCGAAAAGTGGTTTTTCAACACTAACACAAGTGCGAAAAGTGGTTTTTCCACACTAATACAAGTGCAAAAGTGGTTTCCTGCACCAACACAAGTGCGAAAAGTGGTTTTTCAACACTAACACAAGTGCAAAAAGTGGTTTTTCAACACTAACACAAGTGCGAAAAGTGGTTTTTCAACACTATCACAAGTGCAAAAGTGGTTTCCTGCACCAACACAAGTGCGAAAAGTGGTTTTTCAACACTAATACAAGTGCCAAAAGTGGGTTTTCCACACTAATACAAGTGCAAAAGTGGTTTCCTGCACCAACACAAGTGCGAAAAGTGGTTTTTCAACACTAACACAAGTGCGAAAAGTGGTTTTTCAACACTATCACAAGTGCAAAAAGTGTTTTTTCCACACTAATACAAGTGCAAAAGTGGTTTCCTGCACCAACACAAGTGCAAAAAGTGGTTTTTCAACACTATCACAAGTGCAAAAAGTGTTTTTTCCACACTAATACAAGTGCAAAAGTGCTTTCCTGCACCAAAACAAGTGCGAAAAGTGGCTTTTCAACACTAACACAAGTGCGAAAAGTGGTTTTTCAACACTAACACAAGTGCGAAAAGTGGTTTTTTCCACACTAATACAAGTGCAAAAGTTGTTTCCTGCACCAACACAAGTGCGAAAAGTGGTTTTTCAACACTAACACAAGTGCGAATAGTGGTTTTTCAACACTAACACAAGTGCGAAAAATGGTTTTTCAACACTATCACAAGTGCAAAAGTGTTTTTTCCACACTAATACAAGTACAAAAGTGGTTTCCTGCACCAACACAAGTGCGAAAAGTGGTTTTTCAACACTAACACAAGTGCGAAAAGTGGTTTTTCAACACTAACACAAGTGCAAAAAGTGGTTTTTCCACACTAATACAAGTGCAAAAGTGGTTTCCTGCACCAACACAAGTGCGAAAAGTGGTTTTTCAACACTAACACAAGTGCGAAAAGTGGTTTTTCAACACTATCACAAGTGCAAAAAGTGTTTTTTCCACACTAATACAAGTGCAAAAGTGGTTTCCTGCACCAACACAAGTGCGAAAAGTGGTTTTTCAACAC
Source organism: Myxine glutinosa (assembly GCF_964187855.1). Taxonomy (NCBI): domain Eukaryota; kingdom Metazoa; phylum Chordata; class Myxini; order Myxiniformes; family Myxinidae; genus Myxine; species Myxine glutinosa. The sequence goes on along the minus strand of NW_027617517.1, from coordinate 99,853 downwards.
TAACACAAGTGCGAAACGTGGTTTTTCAACACTAACAGAAGTCCGAAAGTGGTTTTTCAACACTAACAGAAGTGCGAAAAGTGGTTTTTCCACACTAATACAAGTGCAAAAGTGGTTTCCTGCACCAACACAAGTGCGAAAAGTGGTTTTTCAACACTAACACAAGTGCGAAACGTGGTTTTTCAACACTAACAGAAGTGTGAAAGTGGTTTTTCAACACTAACAGAAGTGCGAAAAGTGGTTTTCCACACTAATACAAGTGCAAAAGTGGTTTCCTGCACCAACACAAGTGCGAAAAGTGGTTTTTCAACACTAACACAAGTTCGAAAAGTGGTTTTTCAACACTATCACAAGTGCAAAAAGTGTTTTTTCCACACTAATGCAAGTGCAAAAAGTGTTTTTTCCACACTAATACAAGTGCAAAAGTGGTTTCCTGCACCAACACAAGTGCGAAAAGTGGTTTTTCAACACTAACACAAGTGCAAAAAGTGGTTTTTCAACACTAACACAAGTGCGAAAAGTGGTTTTTCAACACTATCACAAGTGCAAAAGTGGTTTCCTGCACCAACACAAGTGCGAAAAGTGGTTTTTCAACACTAACACAAGTGCGAAAAGTGGTTTTTCCACACTAATACAAGTGCAAAAGTGGTTTCCTGCACCAATACAAGTGCGAAAAGTGGTTTTTCAACATTAACACAAGAGCGAAATGTGTTTTTTCCACACTAATACAAGTGCAAAAGTGGTTTCCTGCACCAACACAAGTGCGAAAAGTGGTTTTTCAACACTAAAACAAGTGCGAAAAGTGGTTTTTCAACACTAATACAAGTGCGAAAAGTGGTTTTTCCACACTAATACAAGTGCAAAAGTGGTTTCCTGCACCAACACAAGTGCGAAAAGTGGTTTTTCAACACTAACACAAGTGCGAAAAGTGGTTTTTCAACACTATCACAAGTGCAAAAAGTGTTTTTTCCACACTAATGCAAGTGCAAAAGTAGATTCCTGCACCAACACAAGTGCGAAAAGTGGTTTTTCAACACTAATACAAGTGCGAAAAGTGGTTTTTCCACACTAATACAAGTGCAAAAGTGGTTTCCTGCACCAACACAAGTGCGAAAAGTGGTTTTTCAACACTAACACAAGTGCGAAAAGTGGTTTTTCAACACTATCACAAGTGCAAAAAGTGTTTTTTCCACACTAATACAAGTGCAAAAGTGGTTTCCTGCACCAACACAAGTGCGAAAAGTGGTTTTTCAACACTATCACAAGTGCAAAAAGTGTTTTTTCCACACTAATACAAGTGCAAAAGTGGTTTCCTGCACCAACACAAGTGCGAAAAGTGGCTTTTCAACACTAACACAAGTGCGAAAAGTGGTTTTTCAACACTAACACAAGTGCAAAAAGTGGTTTTTCCACACTAATACAAGTGCAAAAGTGGTTTCCTGCACCAACACAAGTGCGAAAAGTGGTTTTTCAACACTAACACAAGTGCGAAAAGTGGTTTTTCAACACTATCACAAGTGCAAAAAGTGTTTTTTCCACACTAATACAAGTGCAAAAGTGGTTTCCTGCACCAACACAAGTGCGAAAAGTGGTTTTTCAACACTAACACAAGTGCGAAACGTGGTTTTTCAACACTAACAGAAGTCCGAAAGTGGTTTTTCAACACTAACAGAAGTGCGAAAAGTGGTTTTTCCACACTAATACAAGTGCAAAAGTGGTTTCCTGCACCAACACAAGTGCGAAAAGTGGTTTTTCAACACTAACACAAGTGCAAAAAGTGTTTTCTCCACACTAATGCAAGTGCAAAAAGTGTTTTTTCCACACTAATACAAGTGCAAAAGTGGTTTCCTGCACCAACACAAGTGCGAAAAGTGGTTTTTCAACACTAACACAAGTGCAAAAAGTGGTTTTTCAACACTAACACAAGTGCGAAAAGTGGTTTTTCAACACTATCACAAGTGCAAAAGTGGTTTCCTGCACCAACACAAGTGCGAAAAGTGGTTTTTCAACACTAACACAAGTGCGAAAAGTGGTTTTTCCACACTAATACAAGTGCAAAAGTGGTTTCCTGCACCAACACGAATGCGAAACGTGGTTTTTCAACACTAACACAAGTGCGAAAAGTGGTTTTTCAACACTATCATAAGTGCAAAAGTATTTTTCCACACTAATACAAGTGCAAAAGTGGTTTCCTGCACCAACACAAGTGCGAAAAGTGGTTTTTCAACACTAACACAAGTGCGAAAAGTGGTTTTTCAACACTAACACAAGTGCGAAAAGTGGTTTTTCAACACTATCACAAGTGCAAAAAGTGTTTTTTCCACACTAATACAAGTGCAAAAGTGGTATCCTTCACCAACACAAGTGCGAAAAGTGGTTTTTCAACACTAACACAAGTGCGAAAAGTGGTTTTTCCACACTAATACAAGTGCAAAAGTGGTTTCATGCACCAACACAAGTGCGAAAAGTGGTTTTTCAACACTAACACAAGTGCGAAAAGTGGTTTTTCAACACTAACACAAGTGCGAAAAGTGGTTTTTCCACACTAATACAAGTGCAAAAGTGGTTTCATGCACCAACACAAGTGCGAAAAGTGGTTTTTCAACACTAACACACGTGCGAAAAGTGGTTTTTCAACACTATCACAAGTGCAAAAAGTGTTTTTTCCACACTAATACAAGTGCAAAAGTGGTTTCCTGCACCAACACAAGTGCGAAAAGTGGTTTTTCAACACTAACACAAGTGCGAAAAGTGGTTTTTCAACACTAACACAAGAGCGAAAAGTGTTTTTTCCACACTAATACAAGTGCAAAAGTGGTTTCCTGCACCAACACAAGTGCGAAAAGTGGTTTTTCAACACTAACACAAGTGCGAAAAGTGGTTTTCCACACTAATACAAGTGCAAAAGTGGTTTCCTGCACCAACACAAGTGCGAAAAGTGGTTTTTCAACACTAACACAAGTGCGAAAAGTGGTTTTTCAACACTAATACAAGTGCGAAAAGTGGTTTTTCCACACTAATACAAGTGCAAAAGTGGTTTCCTGCACCAACACAAGTGCGAAAAGTGGTTTTTCAACACTAACACAAGTGCGAAAAGTCGTTTTTTCAACACTATCACAAGTGCAAAAAGTGTTTTTTCCACACTAATACAAGTGCAAAAGTGGTTTCCTGCACCAACACAAGTGCGAAAAGTGGTTTTTCAACACTAATACAAGTGCGAAAAGTGGTTTTTCCACACTAATACAAGTGAAAAAGTGGTTTCCTGCACCAACACAAGTGCGAAAAGTGGTTTTTCAACACTAACACAAGTGCGAAAAGTGGTTTTTCAACACTATCACAAGTGCAAAAAGTGTTTTTTCCACACTAATACAAGTGCAAAAGTGGTTTCCTGCACCAACACAAGTGCGAAAAGTGGTTTTTCAACACTATCACAAGTGCAAAAAGTGTTTTTTCCACACTAATACAAGTGCAAAAGTGCTTTCCTGCACCAACACAAGTGCGAAAAGTGGCTTTTCAACACTAACACAAGTGCGAAAAGTGGTTTTTCAACACTAATACAAGTGCAAAAGTGGTTTCCTGCACCAACACAAGTGCGAAAAGTGGTTTTTCAACACTAACACAAGTGCGAAAAGTGGTTTTTCAACACTATCACAAGTGCAAAAAGTGTTTTTTCCACACTAATACAAGTGCAAAAGTGGCTTCCTGCACCAACACAAGTGCGAAAAGTGGTTTTTCAACACTAACACAAGTGCGAAAAGTGGTTTTTCAACACTAACACAAGTGCAAAAATTGGTTTTTCAACACTATCACAAGTGCAAAAAGTGTTTTTTCCACACTAATACAAGTGCAAAAGTGGTATCCTTCACCAACACAAGTGCGAAAAGTGGTTTTTCAACACTAACACAAGTGCGAAAAGTGGTTTTTCCACACTAATACAAGTGCAAAAGTGGTTTCCTGCACCAACACAAGTGCGAAAAGTGGTTTTTCAACACTAACACAAGTGCAAAAAGTGGTTTTTCAACACTAACACAAGTGCGAAAAGTGGTTTTTCAACACTATCACAAGTGCAAAAGTGGTTTCCTGCACCAACACAAGTGCGAAAAGTGGTTTTTCAACACTAATACAAGTGCCAAAAGTGGGTTTTCCACACTAATACAAGTGCAAAAGTGGTTTCCTGCACCAACACAAGTGCGAAAAGTGGTTTTTCAACACTAACACAAGTGCGAAAAGTGGTTTTTCAACACTATCACAAGTGCAAAAAGTGTTTTTTCCACACTAATACAAGTGCAAAAGTGGTTTCCTGCACCAACACAAGTGCAAAAAGTGGTTTTTCAACACTATCACAAGTGCAAAAAGTGTTTTTTCCACACTAATACAAGTGCAAAAGTGCTTTCCTGCACCAAAACAAGTGCGAAAAGTGGCTTTTCAACACTAACACAAGTGCGAAAAGTGGTTTTTCAACACTAACACAAGTGCGAAAAGTGGTTTTTCAACACTATCACAAGTGCAAAAAGTGTTTTTTCCACACTAATACAAGTGCAAAAGTGGTTTCCTGCACCAACACAAGTGCGAAAAGTGGTTTTTCAACACTAACACAAGTTCGAAAAGTGGTTTTTCAACACTATCACAAGTGCAAAAAGTGTTTTTTCCACACTAATGCAAGTGCAAAAAGTGTTTTTTCCACACTAATACAAGTGCAAAAGTGGTTTCCTGCACCAACACAAGTGCGAAAAGTGGTTTTTCAACACTAACACAAGTGCAAAAAGTGGTTTTTCAACACTAACACAAGTGCGAAAAGTGGTTTTTCAACACTATCACAAGTGCAAAAGTGGTTTCCTGCACCAACACAAGTGCGAAAAGTGGTTTTTCAACACTAACACAAATGCGAAAAGTGGTTTTTCAACACTATCACAAGTGCAAAAAGTGTTTTTTCCACACTAATACAAGTGCAAAAGTGATTTCCTGCACCAACACAAGTGCGAAAAGTGGTTTTTCAACACTAACACAAGTGTGAAAATTGGTTTTTCAACACTATCACAAGTGCAAAAAGTGTTTTTTCCACACTAATACAAGTGCAAAAATGGTTTCCTGCACCAACACAAGTGCGAAAAGTGGTTTTTCAACATTAACACAAGAGCAAAATGTGTTTTTTCCACACTAATACAAGTGCAAAAGTGGTTTCCTGCACCAACACAAGTGCGAAAAGTGGTTTTTCAACACTAACACAAGTGCGAAAAGTGGTTTTTCCACACTAATACAAGTGCAAAAGTGGTGTCCTGCACCAACACAAGTGCGAAAAGTGGTTTTTCAACACTAACACAAGTGCGAAAAGTGGTTTTTCAACACTATCACAAGTGCAAAAAGTGTTTTTTCCACACTAATACAAGTGCAAAAGTGGTTTCCTGCACCAACACAAGTGCGAAAAGTGGTTTTTCAACACTATCACAAGTGCAAAAAGTGTTTTTTCCACACTAATACAAGTGCAAAAGTGCTTTCCTGCACCAACACAAGTGCGAAAAGTGGCTTTTCAACACTAACACAAGTGCGAAAAGTGGTTTTTCAACACTAATACAAGTGCAAAAGTGGTTTCCTGCACCAACACAAGTGCGAAAAGTGGTTTTTCAACACTAACACAAGTGCGAAAAGTGGTTTTTCAACACTATCACAAGTGCAAAAAGTGTTTTTTCCACACTAATACAAGTGCAAAAGTGGCTTCCTGCACCAACACAAGTGCGAAAAGTGGTTTTTCAACACTAACACAAGTGCGAAAAGTGGTTTTTCAACACTAACACAAGTGCAAAAATTGGTTTTTCAACACTATCACAAGTGCAAAAAGTGTTTTTTCCACACTAATACAAGTGCAAAAGTGGTATCCTTCACCAACACAAGTGCGAAAAGTGGTTTTTCAACACTAACACAAGTGCGAAAAGTGGTTTTTCCACACTAATACAAGTGCAAAAGTGGTTTCCTGCACCAACACAAGTGCGAAAAGTGGTTTTTCAACACTAACACAAGTGCAAAAAGTGGTTTTTCAACACTAACACAAGTGCGAAAAGTGGTTTTTCAACACTATCACAAGTGCAAAAGTGGTTTCCTGCACCAACACAAGTGCGAAAAGTGGTTTTTCAACACTAATACAAGTGCCAAAAGTGGGTTTTCCACACTAATACAAGTGCAAAAGTGGTTTCCTGCACCAACACAAGTGCGAAAAGTGGTTTTTCAACACTAACACAAGTGCGAAAAGTGGTTTTTCAACACTATCACAAGTGCAAAAAGTGTTTTTTCCACACTAATACAAGTGCAAAAGTGGTTTCCTGCACCAACACAAGTGCGAAAAGTGGTTTTTCAACACTATCACAAGTGCAAAAAGTGTTTTTTCCACACTAATACAAGTGCAAAAGTGCTTTCCTGCACCAAAACAAGTGCGAAAAGTGGCTTTTCAACACTAACACAAGTGCGAAAAGTGGTTTTTCAACACTAACACAAGTGCGAAAAGTGGTTTTTCAACACTATCACAAGTGCAAAAAGTGTTTTTTCCACACTAATACAAGTGCAAAAGTGGTTTCCTGCACCAACACAAGTGCGAAAAGTGGTTTTTCAACACTAACACAAGTTCGAAAAGTGGTTTTTCAACACTATCACAAGTGCAAAAAGTGTTTTTTCCACACTAATGCAAGTGCAAAAAGTGTTTTTTCCACACTAATACAAGTGCAAAAGTGGTTTCCTGCACCAACACAAGTGCGAAAAGTGGTTTTTCAACACTAACACAAGTGCAAAAAGTGGTTTTTCAACACTAACACAAGTGCGAAAAGTGGTTTTTCAACACTATCACAAGTGCAAAAGTGGTTTCCTGCACCAACACAAGTGCGAAAAGTGGTTTTTCAACACTAACACAAATGCGAAAAGTGGTTTTTCAACACTATCACAAGTGCAAAAAGTGTTTTTTCCACACTAATACAAGTGCAAAAGTGATTTCCTGCACCAACACAAGTGCGAAAAGTGGTTTTTCAACACTAACACAAGTGTGAAAATTGGTTTTTCAACACTATCACAAGTGCAAAAAGTGTTTTTTCCACACTAATACAAGTGCAAAAATGGTTTCCTGCACCAACACAAGTGCGAAAAGTGGTTTTTCAACATTAACACAAGAGCAAAATGTGTTTTTTCCACACTAATACAAGTGCAAAAGTGGTTACCTGCACCAACACAAGTGCGAAAAGTGGTTTTTCAACACTAACACAAGTGCAAAAAGTGGTTTTTCAACACTAACACAAGTGCGAAAAGTGGTTTTTCAACACTATCACAAGTGCAAAAAGTGTTTTTTCCACACTAATACAAGTGCAAAAGTGGTTTCCTGCACCAACACAAGTGCGAAAAGTGGTTTTTCAACACTAACACAAGTTCGAAAAGTGGTTTTTCAACACTATCACAAGTGCAAAAAGTGTTTTTTCCACACTAATGCAAGTGCAAAAAGTGTTTTTTCCACACTAATACAAGTGCAAAAGTGGTTTCCTGCACCAACACAAGTGCGAAAAGTGGTTTTTCAACACTAACACAAGTGCAAAAAGTGGTTTTTCAACACTAACACAAGTGCGAAAAGTGGTTTTTCAACACTATCACAAGTGCAAAAGTGGTTTCCTGCACCAACACAAGTGCGAAAAGTGGTTTTTCAACACTAACACAAATGCGAAAAGTGGTTTTTCAACACTATCACAAGTGCAAAAAGTGTTTTTTCCACACTAATACAAGTGCAAAAGTGATTTCCTGCACCAACACAAGTGCGAAAAGTGGTTTTTCAACACTAACACAAGTGTGAAAATTGGTTTTTCAACACTAACACAAGTGCGAAAAGTGGTTTTTCAACACTATCACAAGTGCAAAAAGTGTTTTTTCCACACTAATACAAGTGCAAAAGTGGTTTCCTGCACCAACACAAGTGCGAAAAGTGGTTTTTCAACACTAACACAAGTTCGAAAAGTGGTTTTTCAACACTATCACAAGTGCAAAAAGTGTTTTTTCCACACTAATGCAAGTGCAAAAAGTGTTTTTTCCACACTAATACAAGTGCAAAAGTGGTTTCCTGCACCAACACAAGTGCGAAAAGTGGTTTTTCAACACTAACACAAGTGCAAAAAGTGGTTTTTCAACACTAACACAAGTGCGAAAAGTGGTTTTTCAACACTATCACAAGTGCAAAAGTGGTTTCCTGCACCAACACAAGTGCGAAAAGTGGTTTTTCAACACTAACACAAATGCGAAAAGTGGTTTTTCAACACTATCACAAGTGCAAAAAGTGTTTTTTCCACACTAATACAAGTGCAAAAGTGATTTCCTGCACCAACACAAGTGCGAAAAGTGGTTTTTCAACACTAACACAAGTGTGAAAATTGGTTTTTCAACACTATCACAAGTGCAAAAAGTGTTTTTTCCACACTAATACAAGTGCAAAAATGGTTTCCTGCACCAACACAAGTGCGAAAAGTGGTTTTTCAACATTAACACAAGAGCAAAATGTGTTTTTTCCACACTAATACAAGTGCAAAAGTGGTTTCCTGCACCAACACAAGTGCGAAAAGTGGTTTTTCAACACTAACACAAGTGCGAAAAGTGGTTTTTCCACACTAATACAAGTGCAAAAGTGGTGTCCTGCACCAACACAAGTGCGAAAAGTGGTTTTTCAACACTAACACAAGTGCGAAAAGTGGTTTTTCAACACTATCACAAGTGCAAAAAGTGTTTTTTCCACACTAATACAAGTGCAAAAGTGGTTTCCTGCACCAACACAAGTGCGAAAAGTGGTTTTTCAACACTATCACAAGTGCAAAAAGTGTTTTTTCCACACTAATACAAGTGCAAAAGTGCTTTCCTGCACCAACACAAGTGCGAAAAGTGGCTTTTCAACACTAACACAAGTGCGAAAAGTGGTTTTTCAACACTAATACAAGTGCAAAAGTGGTTTCCTGCACCAACACAAGTGCGAAAAGTGGTTTTTCAACACTAACACAAGTGCGAAAAGTGGTTTTTCAACACTATCACAAGTGCAAAAAGTGTTTTTTCCACACTAATACAAGTGCAAAAGTGGCTTCCTGCACCAACACAAGTGCGAAAAGTGGTTTTTCAACACTAACACAAGTGCGAAAAGTGGTTTTTCAACACTAACACAAGTGCAAAAATTGGTTTTTCAACACTATCACAAGTGCAAAAAGTGTTTTTTCCACACTAATACAAGTGCAAAAGTGGTATCCTTCACCAACACAAGTGCGAAAAGTGGTTTTTCAACACTAACACAAGTGCGAAAAGTGGTTTTTCCACACTAATACAAGTGCAAAAGTGGTTTCCTGCACCAACACAAGTGCGAAAAGTGGTTTTTCAACACTAACACAAGTGCAAAAAGTGGTTTTTCAACACTAACACAAGTGCGAAAAGTGGTTTTTCAACACTATCACAAGTGCAAAAGTGGTTTCCTGCACCAACACAAGTGCGAAAAGTGGTTTTTCAACACTAATACAAGTGCCAAAAGTGGGTTTTCCACACTAATACAAGTGCAAAAGTGGTTTCCTGCACCAACACAAGTGCGAAAAGTGGTTTTTCAACACTAACACAAGTGCGAAAAGTGGTTTTTCAACACTATCACAAGTGCAAAAAGTGTTTTTTCCACACTAATGCAAGTGCAAAAAGTGTTTTTTCCACACTAATACAAGTGCAAAAGTGGTTTCCTGCACCAACACAAGTGCGAAAAGTGGTTTTTCAACACTAACACAAGTGCAAAAAGTGGTTTTTCAACACTAACACAAGTGCGAAAAGTGGTTTTTCAACACTATCACAAGTGCAAAAGTGGTTTCCTGCACCAACACAAGTGCGAAAAGTGGTTTTTCAACACTAACACAAATGCGAAAAGTGGTTTTTCAACACTATCACAAGTGCAAAAAGTGTTTTTTCCACACTAATACAAGTGCAAAAGTGATTTCCTGCACCAACACAAGTGCGAAAAGTGGTTTTTCAACACTAACACAAGTGTGAAAATTGGTTTTTCAACACTATCACAAGTGCAAAAAGTGTTTTTTCCACACTAATACAAGTGCAAAAATGGTTTCCTGCACCAACACAAGTGCGAAAAGTGGTTTTTCAACATTAACACAAGAGCAAAATGTGTTTTTTCCACACTAATACAAGTGCAAAAGTGGTTTCCTGCACCAACACAAGTGCGAAAAGTGGTTTTTCAACACTAACACAAGTGCGAAAAGTGGTTTTTCCACACTAATACAAGTGCAAAAGTGGTGTCCTGCACCAACACAAGTGCGAAAAGTGGTTTTTCAACACTAACACAAGTGCGAAAAGTGGTTTTTCAACACTATCACAAGTGCAAAAAGTGTTTTTTCCACACTAATACAAGTGCAAAAGTGGTTTCCTGCACCAACACAAGTGCGAAAAGTGGTTTTTCAACACTATCACAAGTGCAAAAAGTGTTTTTTCCACACTAATACAAGTGCAAAAGTGCTTTCCTGCACCAACACAAGTGCGAAAAGTGGCTTTTCAACACTAACACAAGTGCGAAAAGTGGTTTTTCAACACTAATACAAGTGCAAAAGTGGTTTCCTGCACCAACACAAGTGCGAAAAGTGGTTTTTCAACACTAACACAAGTGCGAAAAGTGGTTTTTCAACACTATCACAAGTGCAAAAAGTGTTTTTTCCACACTAATACAAGTGCAAAAGTGGCTTCCTGCACCAACACAAGTGCGAAAAGTGGTTTTTCAACACTAACACAAGTGCGAAAAGTGGTTTTTCAACACTAACACAAGTGCAAAAATTGGTTTTTCAACACTATCACAAGTGCAAAAAGTGTTTTTTCCACACTAATACAAGTGCAAAAGTGGTATCCTTCACCAACACAAGTGCGAAAAGTGGTTTTTCAACACTAACACAAGTGCGAAAAGTGGTTTTTCCACACTAATACAAGTGCAAAAGTGGTTTCCTGCACCAACACAAGTGCGAAAAGTGGTTTTTCAACACTAACACAAGTGCAAAAAGTGGTTTTTCAACACTAACACAAGTGCGAAAAGTGGTTTTTCAACACTATCACAAGTGCAAAAGTGGTTTCCTGCACCAACACAAGTGCGAAAAGTGGTTTTTCAACACTAATACAAGTGCCAAAAGTGGGTTTTCCACACTAATACAAGTGCAAAAGTGGTTTCCTGCACCAACACAAGTGCGAAAAGTGGTTTTTCAACACTAACACAAGTGCGAAAAGTGGTTTTTCAACACTATCACAAGTGCAAAAAGTGTTTTTTCCACACTAATACAAGTGCAAAAGTGGTTTCCTGCACCAACACAAGTGCGAAAAGTGGTTTTTCAACACTATCACAAGTGCAAAAAGTGTTTTTTCCACACTAATACAAGTGCAAAAGTGCTTTCCTGCACCAAAACAAGTGCGAAAAGTGGCTTTTCAACACTAACACAAGTGCGAAAAGTGGTTTTTCAACACTAACACAAGTGCGAAAAGTGGTTTTTCAACACTATCACAAGTGCAAAAAGTGTTTTTTCCACACTAATACAAGTGCAAAAGTGGTTTCCTGCACCAACACAAGTGCGAAAAGTGGTTTTTCAACACTAACACAAGTTCGAAAAGTGGTTTTTCAACACTATCACAAGTGCAAAAAGTGTTTTTTCCACACTAATGCAAGTGCAAAAAGTGTTTTTTCCACACTAATACAAGTGCAAAAGTGGTTTCCTGCACCAACACAAGTGCGAAAAGTGGTTTTTCAACACTAACACAAGTGCAAAAAGTGGTTTTTCAACACTAACACAAGTGCGAAAAGTGGTTTTTCAACACTATCACAAGTGCAAAAGTGGTTTCCTGCACCAACACAAGTGCGAAAAGTGGTTTTTCAACACTAACACAAATGCGAAAAGTGGTTTTTCAACACTATCACAAGTGCAAAAAGTGTTTTTTCCACACTAATACAAGTGCAAAAGTGATTTCCTGCACCAACACAAGTGCGAAAAGTGGTTTTTCAACACTAACACAAGTGTGAAAATTGGTTTTTCAACACTATCACAAGTGCAAAAAGTGTTTTTTCCACACTAATACAAGTGCAAAAATGGTTTCCTGCACCAACACAAGTGCGAAAAGTGGTTTTTCAACATTAACACAAGAGCAAAATGTGTTTTTTCCACACTAATACAAGTGCAAAAGTGGTTTCCTGCACCAACACAAGTGCGAAAAGTGGTTTTTCAACACTAACACAAGTGCGAAAAGTGGTTTTTCCACACTAATACAAGTGCAAAAGTGGTGTCCTGCACCAACACAAGTGCGAAAAGTGGTTTTTCAACACTAACACAAGTGCGAAAAGTGGTTTTTCAACACTAATACAAGTGCGAAAAGTGGTTTTTCCACACCAATGCAAGTGCAAAAGTGGTTTCCTGCACCAACACAAGTGCGAAAAGTGGTTTTTCAACACTAACATGAGTGCGAAAAGTGGTTTTTCAACACTAACACAAGTGCGAAAAGTGGTTTTTCAACACTATCACAAGTGCAAAAAGTGTTTTTTCCACACTAATACAAGTGCAAAAGTGGCTTCCTGCACCAACACAAGTGCAAAAAGTGGATTTTCAACACTAACACAAGTGCAAAAAGTGGTTTTTCAACACTAACACAAGTGCGAAAAGTGGTTTTTCCACACTAATACAAGTGCAAAAGTGGTTTCCTGCACCAACACAAGTGCGAAAGGTGGTTTTTCAACACTAACACAAGTGCGAAAAGTGGTTTTTCAACACTAACACAAGTGCGAAAAGTGGTTTTTCAACACTAACACAAGTGCGAAAAGTGGTTTTTCCACACGAATACAGGTGCAAAAGTGGTTTCCTGCACCAACACAAGTGCGAAAAGTGGTTTATCAACACTGACACAAGTGCGAAAAGTGGTTTTTCAACACTATCACAAGTGCAAAAAGTGTTTTTTCCACACTAATACAAGTGCAAAAGTGGTTTCCTGCACCAACACAAGTGCGAAAAGTGGTTTTTCAACACTAACACAAGTGCGAAAAGTGGTTTTTCAACACTAACACAAGTGCGAAAAGTGGTTTTTCCACACTAATACAAGTGCAAAAGTGGTTTCCTGCACCAACACAAGTGCGAAAAGTGGTTTTTCAACACTAACACAAGTGCGAAAAGTGGTTTTTCAACACTATCACAAGTGCAAAAAGTGTTTTTTCCACACTAATACAAGTGCAAAAGTGGTTTCCTGCACCAACACAAGTGCGAAAAGTGGTTTTTCAACACTAACACAAGTGCGAAAAGTGGTTTTTCAACACTAACACAAGTGCGAAAAGTGTTTTTTCCACACTAATACAAGTGCAAAAGTGGTTTCCTGCACCAACGCAAGTGCGAAAAGTGGTTTTTCAACACTAACACAAGTGCGAAAAGTGGTTTTTCAACACTAACACAAGTGCGAAAAGTGTTTTTTCCACACTAATACAAGTGCAAAAGTGGTTTCCTGCACCAACACAAGTGCGAAAAGTGGTTTTTCAACACTAACACAAGTGCGAAAAGTGGTTTTTCAACACTAACACAAGTGCGAAAAGTGGTTTTTCAACACTAACACAAGTGCGAAAAGTGGTTTTTCCACACTAATACAAGTGCAAAAGTTGTTTCCTGCACCAACACAAGTGCGAAAAGTGGTTTTTCAACACTAACACAAGTGCGAATAGTGGTTTTTCAACACTAACACAAGTGCGAAAAATGGTTTTTCAACACTATCACAAGTGCAAAAGTGTTTTTTCCACACTAATACAAGTACAAAAGTGGTTTCCTGCACCAACACAAGTGCGAAAAGTGGTTTTTCAACACTAACACAAGTGCGAAAAGTGGTTTTTCAACACTAACACAAGTGCAAAAAGTGGTTTTTCCACACTAATACAAGTGCAAAAGTGGTTTCCTGCACCAACACAAGTGCGAAAAGTGGTTTTTCCACACTAACACAAGTGCGAAAAGTGGTTTTTCAACACTAACACAAGTGCGAAAAGTGGTTTTTCAACACTAACACAAGTGCGAAAAGTGGTTTTCCACACTAATACAAGTGCAAAAGTGGTTTCCTGCACCAACACAAGTGCGAAAAGTGGTTTTTCAACACTAACATGAGTGCGAAAAGTGGTTTTTCAACACTAACACAAGTGCGAAAAGTGGTTTTTCAACACTATCACAAGTGCAAAAAGTGTTTTTTCCACACTAATACAAGTGCAAAAGTGGCTTCCTGCACCAACACAAGTGCAAAAAGTGGTTTTTCAACACTAACACAAGTGCAAAAAGTGGTTTTTCAACACTAACACAAGTGCGAAAAGTGGTTTTTCCACACTAATACAAGTGCAAAAGTGGTTTCCTGCACCAACACAAGTGCGAAAGGTGGTTTTTCAACACTAACACAAGTGCGAAAAGTGGTTTTTCAACACTAACACAAGTGCGGAAAGTGGTTTTTCAACACTAAAACAAGTGCGAAAAGTGGTTTTTCCACACGAATACAAGTGCAAAAGTGGTTTCCTGCACCAACACAAGTGCGAAAAGTGGTTTTTCAAGACTGACACAAGTGCGAAAAGTGGTTTTTCAACACTATCACAAGTGCAAAAAGTGTTTTTTCCACACTAATACAAGTGCAAAAGTGGTTTCCTGCACCAACACAAGTGCGAAAAGTGGTTTTTCAACACTAACACAAGTGCGAAAAGTGGTTTTTCAACACTAACACAAGTGCGAAAAGTGGTTTTTCCACACTAATACAAGTGCAAAAGTGGTTTCCTGCACCAACACAAGTGCGAAAAGTGGTTTTTCAACACTAACACAAGTGCGAAAAGTGGTTTTTCAACACTATCACAAGTGCAAAAAGTGTTTTTTCCACACTAATACAAGTGCAAAAGTGGTTTCCTGCACCAACACAAGTGCGAAAAGTGGTTTTTCAACACTAACACAAGTGCGAAAAGTGGTTTTTCAACACTAACACAAGTGCGAAAAGTGTTTTTCCACACTAATACAAGTGCAAAAGTGGTTTCCTGCACCAACACAAGTGCGAAAAGTGGTTTTTCAACACTAACACAAGTGCGAAAAGTGGTTTTTCAACACTAACACAAGTGCGAAAAGTGTTTTTTCCACACTAATACAAGTGCAAAAGTGGTTTCCTGCACCAACACAAGTGCGAAAAGTGGTTTTTCAACACTAACACAAGTGCGAAAAGTGGTTTTTCAACACTAACACAAGTGCGAAAAGTGGTTTTTCAACACTAACACAAGTGCGAAAAGTGGTTTTTCCACACTAATACAAGTGCAAAAGTGGTTTCCTGCACCAACACAAGTGCGAAAAGTGGTTTTTCAACATTACCGCAAGTGCGAAAAGTGGTTTATCAACACTATCACAAGTGCAAAAAGTGGTTTTTCCACACTAATACAAGTGCAAAAGTGGTTCCCTGCACCAACACAAGTGCGAAAAGTGGTTTTTCAACACTAACACAAGTGCGAATAGTGGTTTTTCAACACTAACACAAGTGCGAAAAATGGTTTTTCAACACTATCACAAGTGCAAAAAGTGTTTTTTCCACACTAATACAAGTGCAAAAGTGGTTTCCTGCACCAACACAAGTGCGAAAAGTGGTTTTTCAACACTAACACAAGTGCGAAAAGTGGTTTTTCAACACTAACACAAGTGCGAAAAATGGTTTTTCAACACTATCACAAGTGCAAAAAGTGTTTTTTCCACACTAATACAAGTGCAAAAGTGGTTTCCTGCACCAACACAAGTGCGAAAAGTGGTTTTTCAACACTAACACAAGTGCGAAACGTGGTTTTTCAACACTAACAGAAGTCCGAAAGTGGTTTTTCAACACTAACAGAAGTGCGAAAAGTGGTTTTTCCACACTAATACAAGTGCAAAAGTGGTTTCCTGCACCAACACAAGTGCGAAAAGTGGTTTTTCAACACTAACACAAGTGCGAAACGTGGTTTTTCAACACTAACAGAAGTCCGAAAGTGGTTTTTCAACACTAACAGAAGTGCGAAAAGTGGTTTTTCCACACTAATACAAGTGCAAAAGTGGTTTCCTGCACCAACACAAGTGCGAAAAGTGGTTTTTCAACACTAACACAAGTGCGAAACGTGGTTTTTCAACACTAACAGAAGTGTGAAAGTGGTTTTTCAACACTAACAGAAGTGCGAAAAGTGGTTTTCCACACTAATACAAGTGCAAAAGTGGTTTCCTGCACCAACACAAGTGCGAAAAGTGGTTTTTCAACACTAACACAAGTTCGAAAAGTGGTTTTTCAACACTATCACAAGTGCAAAAAATGTTTTTTCCACACTAATGCAAGTGCAAAAAGTGTGTTTTCCACACTAATACAAGTGCAAAAGTGGTTTCCTGCACCAACACAAGTGCGAAAAGTGGTTTTTCAACACTAACACAAGTGCAAAAAGTGGTTTTTCAACACTAACACAAGTGCGTAAAGTGGTTTTTCAACACTATCACAAGTGCAAAAGTGGTTTCCTGCACCAACACAAGTGCGAAAAGTGGTTTTTCAACACTAACACAAGTGCGAAAAGTGGTTTTTCCACACTAATACAAGTGCAAAAGTGGTTTCCTGCACCAATACAAGTGCGAAAAGTGGTTTTTCAACATTAACACAAGAGCGAAATGTGTTTTTTCCACACTAATACAAGTGCAAAAGTGGTTTCCTGCACCAACACAAGTGCGAAAAGTGGTTTTTCAACACTAACACAAGTGCGAAAAGTGGTTTTTCAACACTAATACAAGTGCGAAAAGTGGTTTTTCCACACTAATACAAGTGCAAAAGTGGTTTCCTGCACCAACACAAGTGCGAAAAGTGGTTTTTCAACACTAACACAAGTGCGAAAAGTGGTTTTTCAACACTATCACAAGTGCAAAAAGTGTTTTTTCCACACTAATGCAAGTGCAAAAGTAGATTCCTGCACCAACACAAGTGCGAAAAGTGGTTTTTCAACACTAATACAAGTGCGAAAAGTGGTTTTTCCACACTAATACAAGTGCAAAAGTGGTTTCCTGCACCAACACAAGTGCGAAAAGTGGTTTTTCAACACTAACACAAGTGCGAAAAGTGGTTTTTCAACACTATCACAAGTGCAAAAAGTGTTTTTTCCACACTAATACAAGTGCAAAAGTGGTTTCCTGCACCAACACAAGTGCGAAAAGTGGCTTTTCAACACTAACACAAGTGCGAAAAGTGGATTTTCAACACTAACACAAGTGCAAAAAGTGGTTTTTCAACACTAACACAAGTGCGAAAAGTGGTTTTTCCACACTAATACAAGTGCAAAAGTGGTTTCCTGCACCAACACAAGTGCGAAAGGTGGTTTTTCAACACTAACACAAGTGCGAAAAGTGGTTTTTCAACACTAACACAAGTGCGAAAAGTGGTTTTTCAACACTAACACAAGTGCGAAAAGTGGTTTTTCCACACGAATACAGGTGCAAAAGTGGTTTCCTGCACCAACACAAGTGCGAAAAGTGGTTTATCAACACTGACACAAGTGCGAAAAGTGGTTTTTCAACACTATCACAAGTGCAAAAAGTGTTTTTTCCACACTAATACAAGTGCAAAAGTGGTTTCCTGCACCAACACAAGTGCGAAAAGTGGTTTTTCAACACTAACACAAGTGCGAAAAGTGGTTTTTCAACACTAACACAAGTGCGAAAAGTGGTTTTTCCACACTAATACAAGTGCAAAAGTGGTTTCCTGCACCAACACAAGTGCGAAAAGTGGTTTTTCAACACTAACACAAGTGCGAAAAGTGGTTTTTCAACACTATCACAAGTGCAAAAAGTGTTTTTTCCACACTAATACAAGTGCAAAAGTGGTTTCCTGCACCAACACAAGTGCGAAAAGTGGTTTTTCAACACTAACACAAGTGCGAAAAGTGGTTTTTCAACACTAACACAAGTGCGAAAAGTGTTTTTTCCACACTAATACAAGTGCAAAAGTGGTTTCCTGCACCAACGCAAGTGCGAAAAGTGGTTTCCTGCACCAACGCAAGTGCGAAAAGTGGTTTTTCAACACTAACACAAGTGCGAAAAGTGTTTTTTCCACACTAACACAAGTGCGAAAAGTGGTTTCCTGCACCAACACAAGTGCGAAAAGTGGTTTTTCAACACTAACACAAGTGCGAAAAGTGGTTTTTCAACACTAACACAAGTGCGAAAAGTGGTTTTTCAACACTAACACAAGTGCGAAAAGTGGTTTTTCAACACTAACACAAGTGCGAAAAGTGGTTTTTCCACACTAATACAAGTGCAAAAGTTGTTTCCTGCACCAACACAAGTGCGAAAAGTGGTTTTTCAACACTAACACAAGTGCGAATAGTGGTTTTTCAACACTAACACAAGTGCGAAAAATGGTTTTTCAACACTATCACAAGTGCAAAAGTGTTTTTTCCACACTAATACAAGTACAAAAGTGGTTTCCTGCACCAACACAAGTGCGAAAAGTGGTTTTTCAACACTAACACAAGTGCGAAAAGTGGTTTTTCAACACTAACACAAGTGCAAAAAGTGGTTTTTCCACACTAATACAAGTGCAAAAGTGGTTTCCTGCACCAACACAAGTGCGAAAAGTGGTTTTTCCACACTAACACAAGTGCGAAAAGTGGTTTTTCAACACTAACACAAGGGCGAAAAGTGGTTTTTCAACACTAACACAAGTGCGAAAAGTGGTTTTTCAACACTAACACAAGTGCGAAAAGTGGTTTTCCACACTAATACAAGTGCAAAAGTGGTTTCCTGCACCAACACAAGTGCGAAAAGTGGTTTTTCAACACTAACATGAGTGCGAAAAGTGGTTTTTCAACACTAACACAAGTGCGAAAAGTGGTTTTTCAACACTATCACAAGTGCAAAAAGTGTTTTTTCCACACTAATACAAGTGCAAAAGTGGCTTCCTGCACCAACACAAGTGCAAAAAGTGGTTTTTCAACACTAACACAAGTGCAAAAAGTGGTTTTTCAACACTAACACAAGTGCGAAAAGTGGTTTTTCCACACTAATACAAGTGCAAAAGTGGTTTCCTGCACCAACACAAGTGCGAAAGGTGGTTTTTCAACACTAACACAAGTGCGAAAAGTGGTTTTTCAACACTAACACAAGTGCGGAAAGTGGTTTTTCAACACTAAAACAAGTGCGAAAAGTGGTTTTTCCACACGAATACAAGTGCAAAAGTGGTTTCCTGCACCAACACAAGTGCGAAAAGTGGTTTTTCAAGACTGACACAAGTGCGAAAAGTGGTTTTTCAACACTATCACAAGTGCAAAAAGTGTTTTTTCCACACTAATACAAGTGCAAAAGTGGTTTCCTGCACCAACACAAGTGCGAAAAGTGGTTTTTCAACACTAACACAAGTGCGAAAAGTGGTTTTTCAACACTAACACAAGTGCGAAAAGTGGTTTTTCCACACTAATACAAGTGCAAAAGTGGTTTCCTGCACCAACACAAGTGCGAAAAGTGGTTTTTCAACACTAACACAAGTGCGAAAAGTGGTTTTTCAACACTATCACAAGTGCAAAAAGTGTTTTTTCCACACTAATACAAGTGCAAAAGTGGTTTCCTGCACCAACACAAGTGCGAAAAGTGGTTTTTCAACACTAACACAAGTGCGAAAAGTGGTTTTTCAACACTAACACAAGTGCGAAAAGTGTTTTTCCACACTAATACAAGTGCAAAAGTGGTTTCCTGCACCAACACAAGTGCGAAAAGTGGTTTTTCAACACTAACACAAGTGCGAAAAGTGGTTTTTCAACACTAACACAAGTGCGAAAAGTGTTTTTTCCACACTAATACAAGTGCAAAAGTGGTTTCCTGCACCAACACAAGTGCGAAAAGTGGTTTTTCAACACTAACACAAGTGCGAAAAGTGGTTTTTCAACACTAACACAAGTGCGAAAAGTGGTTTTTCAACACTAACACAAGTGCGAAAAGTGGTTTTTCCACACTAATACAAGTGCAAAAGTGGTTTCCTGCACCAACACAAGTGCGAAAAGTGGTTTTTCAACATTACCGCAAGTGCGAAAAGTGGTTTATCAACACTATCACAAGTGCAAAAAGTGGTTTTTCCACACTAATACAAGTGCAAAAGTGGTTTCCTGCACCAACGCAAGTGCGAAAAGTGGTTTCCTGCACCAACGCAAGTGCGAAAAGTGGTTTTTCAACACTAACACAAGTGCGAAAAGTGTTTTTTCCACACTAACACAAGTGCGAAAAGTGGTTTCCTGCACCAACACAAGTGCGAAAAGTGGTTTTTCAACACTAACACAAGTGCGAAAAGTGGTTTTTCAACACTAACACAAGTGCGAAAAGTGGTTTTTCAACACTAACACAAGTGCGAAAAGTGGTTTTTCAACACTAACACAAGTGCGAAAAGTGGTTTTTCCACACTAATACAAGTGCAAAAGTTGTTTCCTGCACCAACACAAGTGCGAAAAGTGGTTTTTCAACACTAACACAAGTGCGAATAGTGGTTTTTCAACACTAACACAAGTGCGAAAAATGGTTTTTCAACACTATCACAAGTGCAAAAGTGTTTTTTCCACACTAATACAAGTACAAAAGTGGTTTCCTGCACCAACACAAGTGCGAAAAGTGGTTTTTCAACACTAACACAAGTGCGAAAAGTGGTTTTTCAACACTAACACAAGTGCAAAAAGTGGTTTTTCCACACTAATACAAGTGCAAAAGTGGTTTCCTGCACCAACACAAGTGCGAAAAGTGGTTTTTCCACACTAACACAAGTGCGAAAAGTGGTTTTTCAACACTAACACAAGGGCGAAAAGTGGTTTTTCAACACTAACACAAGTGCGAAAAGTGGTTTTTCAACACTAACACAAGTGCGAAAAGTGGTTTTCCACACTAATACAAGTGCAAAAGTGGTTTCCTGCACCAACACAAGTGCGAAAAGTGGTTTTTCAACACTAACATGAGTGCGAAAAGTGGTTTTTCAACACTAACACAAGTGCGAAAAGTGGTTTTTCAACACTATCACAAGTGCAAAAAGTGTTTTTTCCACACTAATACAAGTGCAAAAGTGGCTTCCTGCACCAACACAAGTGCAAAAAGTGGTTTTTCAACACTAACACAAGTGCAAAAAGTGGTTTTTCAACACTAACACAAGTGCGAAAAGTGGTTTTTCCACACTAATACAAGTGCAAAAGTGGTTTCCTGCACCAACACAAGTGCGAAAGGTGGTTTTTCAACACTAACACAAGTGCGAAAAGTGGTTTTTCAACACTAACACAAGTGCGGAAAGTGGTTTTTCAACACTAAAACAAGTGCGAAAAGTGGTTTTTCCACACGAATACAAGTGCAAAAGTGGTTTCCTGCACCAACACAAGTGCGAAAAGTGGTTTTTCAAGACTGACACAAGTGCGAAAAGTGGTTTTTCAACACTATCACAAGTGCAAAAAGTGTTTTTTCCACACTAATACAAGTGCAAAAGTGGTTTCCTGCACCAACACAAGTGCGAAAAGTGGTTTTTCAACACTAACACAAGTGCGAAAAGTGGTTTTTCAACACTAACACAAGTGCGAAAAGTGGTTTTTCCACACTAATACAAGTGCAAAAGTGGTTTCCTGCACCAACACAAGTGCGAAAAGTGGTTTTTCAACACTAACACAAGTGCGAAAAGTGGTTTTTCAACACTATCACAAGTGCAAAAAGTGTTTTTTCCACACTAATACAAGTGCAAAAGTGGTTTCCTGCACCAACACAAGTGCGAAAAGTGGTTTTTCAACACTAACACAAGTGCGAAAAGTGGTTTTTCAACACTAACACAAGTGCGAAAAGTGTTTTTCCACACTAATACAAGTGCAAAAGTGGTTTCCTGCACCAACACAAGTGCGAAAAGTGGTTTTTCAACACTAACACAAGTGCGAAAAGTGGTTTTTCAACACTAACACAAGTGCGAAAAGTGTTTTTTCCACACTAATACAAGTGCAAAAGTGGTTTCCTGCACCAACACAAGTGCGAAAAGTGGTTTTTCAACACTAACACAAGTGCGAAAAGTGGTTTTTCAACACTAACACAAGTGCGAAAAGTGGTTTTTCAACACTAACACAAGTGCGAAAAGTGGTTTTTCCACACTAATACAAGTGCAAAAGTGGTTTCCTGCACCAACACAAGTGCGAAAAGTGGTTTTTCAACATTACCGCAAGTGCGAAAAGTGGTTTATCAACACTATCACAAGTGCAAAAAGTGGTTTTTCCACACTAATACAAGTGCAAAAGTGGTTCCCTGCACCAACACAAGTGCGAAAAGTGGTTTTTCAACACTAACACAAGTGCGAATAGTGGTTTTTCAACACTAACACAAGTGCGAAAAATGGTTTTTCAACACTATCACAAGTGCAAAAAGTGTTTTTTCCACACTAATACAAGTGCAAAAGTGGTTTCCTGCACCAACACAAGTGCGAAAAGTGGTTTTTCAACACTAACACAAGTGCGAAAAGTGGTTTTTCAACACTAACACAAGTGCGAAAAATGGTTTTTCAACACTATCACAAGTGCAAAAAGTGTTTTTTCCACACTAATACAAGTGCAAAAGTGGTTTCCTGCACCAACACAAGTGCGAAAAGTGGTTTTTCAACACTAACACAAGTGCGAAACGTGGTTTTTCAACACTAACAGAAGTCCGAAAGTGGTTTTTCAACACTAACAGAAGTGCGAAAAGTGGTTTTTCCACACTAATACAAGTGCAAAAGTGGTTTCCTGCACCAACACAAGTGCGAAAAGTGGTTTTTCAACACTAACACAAGTGCGAAACGTGGTTTTTCAACACTAACAGAAGTCCGAAAGTGGTTTTTCAACACTAACAGAAGTGCGAAAAGTGGTTTTTCCACACTAATACAAGTGCAAAAGTGGTTTCCTGCACCAACACAAGTGCGAAAAGTGGTTTTTCAACACTAACACAAGTGCGAAACGTGGTTTTTCAACACTAACAGAAGTGTGAAAGTGGTTTTTCAACACTAACAGAAGTGCGAAAAGTGGTTTTCCACACTAATACAAGTGCAAAAGTGGTTTCCTGCACCAACACAAGTGCGAAAAGTGGTTTTTCAACACTAACACAAGTTCGAAAAGTGGTTTTTCAACACTATCACAAGTGCAAAAAATGTTTTTTCCACACTAATGCAAGTGCAAAAAGTGTGTTTTCCACACTAATACAAGTGCAAAAGTGGTTTCCTGCACCAACACAAGTGCGAAAAGTGGTTTTTCAACACTAACACAAGTGCAAAAAGTGGTTTTTCAACACTAACACAAGTGCGAAAAGTGGTTTTTCAACACTATCACAAGTGCAAAAGTGGTTTCCTGCACCAACACAAGTGCGAAAAGTGGTTTTTCAACACTAACACAAGTGCGAAAAGTGGTTTTTCCACACTAATACAAGTGCAAAAGTGGTTTCCTGCACCAATACAAGTGCGAAAAGTGGTTTTTCAACATTAACACAAGAGCGAAATGTGTTTTTTCCACACTAATACAAGTGCAAAAGTGGTTTCCTGCACCAACACAAGTGCGAAAAGTGGTTTTTCAACACTAACACAAGTGCGAAAAGTGGTTTTTCAACACTAATACAAGTGCGAAAAGTGGTTTTTCCACACTAATACAAGTGCAAAAGTGGTTTCCTGCACCAACACAAGTGCGAAAAGTGGTTTTTCAACACTAACACAAGTGCGAAAAGTGGTTTTTCAACACTATCACAAGTGCAAAAAGTGTTTTTTCCACACTAATGCAAGTGCAAAAGTAGATTCCTGCACCAACACAAGTGCGAAAAGTGGTTTTTCAACACTAATACAAGTGCGAAAAGTGGTTTTTCCACACTAATACAAGTGCAAAAGTGGTTTCCTGCACCAACACAAGTGCGAAAAGTGGTTTTTCAACACTAACACAAGTGCGAAAAGTGGTTTTTCAACACTATCACAAGTGCAAAAAGTGTTTTTTCCACACTAATACAAGTGCAAAAGTGGTTTCCTGCACCAACACAAGTGCGAAAAGTGGCTTTTCAACACTAACACAAGTGCGAAAAGTGGTTTTTCAACACTAACACAAGTGCAAAAAGTGGTTTTTCCACACTAATACAAGTGCAAAAGTGGTTTCCTGCACCAACACAAGTGCGAAAAGTGGTTTTTCAACACTAACACAAGTGCGAAAAGTGGTTTTTCAACACTATCACAAGTGCAAAAAGTGTTTTTTCCACACTAATACAAGTGCAAAAGTGGTTTCCTGCACCAACACAAGTGCGAAAAGTGGTTTTTCAACACTAACACAAGTGCGAAACGTGGTTTTTCAACACTAACAGAAGTCCGAAAGTGGTTTTTCAACACTAACAGAAGTGCGAAAAGTGGTTTTTCCACACTAATACAAGTGCAAAAGTGGTTTCCTGCACCAACACAAGTGCGAAAAGTGGTTTTTCAACACTAACACAAGTGCGAAAAGTGGTTTTTCAACACTAATACAAGTGCGAAAAGTGGTTTTTCCACACTAATACAAGTGCAAAAGTGGTTTCCTGCACCAACACAAGTGCGAAAAGTGGTTTTTCAACACTAACACAAGTGCGAAAAGTGGTTTTTCAACACTATCACAAGTGCAAAAAGTGTTTTTTCCACACTAATGCAAGTGCAAAAGTAGATTCCTGCACCAACACAAGTGCGAAAAGTGGTTTTTCAACACTAATACAAGTGCGAAAAGTGGTTTTTCCACACTAATACAAGTGCAAAAGTGGTTTCCTGCACCAACACAAGTGCGAAAAGTGGTTTTTCAACACTAACACAAGTGCGAAAAGTGGTTTTTCAACACTATCACAAGTGCAAAAAGTGTTTTTTCCACACTAATACAAGTGCAAAAGTGGTTTCCTGCACCAACACAAGTGCGAAAAGTGGTTTTTCAACACCATCACAAGTGCAAAAAGTGTTTTTTCCACACTAATACAAGTGCAAAAGTGGTTTCCTGCACCAACACAAGTGCGAAAAGTGGCTTTTCAACACTAACACAAGTGCGAAAAGTGGTTTTTCAACACTAACACAAGTGCAAAAAGTGGTTTTTCCACACTAATACAAGTGCAAAAGTGGTTTCCTGCACCAACACAAGTGCGAAAAGTGGTTTTTCAACACTAACACAAGTGCGAAAAGTGGTTTTTCAACACTATCACAAGTGCAAAAAGTGTTTTTTCCACACTAATACAAGTGCAAAAGTGGTTTCCTGCACCAACACAAGTGCGAAAAGTGGTTTTTCAACACTAACACAAGTGCGAAACGTGGTTTTTCAACACTAACAGAAGTCCGAAAGTGGTTTTTCAACACTAACAGAAGTGCGAAAAGTGGTTTTTCCACACTAATACAAGTGCAAAAGTGGTTTCCTGCACCAACACAAGTGCGAAAAGTGGTTTTTCAACACTAACACAAGTGCAAAAAGTGTTTTTTCCACACTAATGCAAGTGCAAAAAGTGTTTTTTCCACACTAATACAAGTGCAAAAGTGGTTTCCTGCACCAACACAAGTGCGAAAAGTGGTTTTTCAACACTAACACAAGTGCAAAAAGTGGTTTTTCAACACTAACACAAGTGCGAAAAGTGGTTTTTCAACACTATCACAAGTGCAAAAGTGGTTTCCTGCACCAACACAAGTGCGAAAAGTGGTTTTTCAACACTAACACAAGTGCGAAAAGTGGTTTTTCCACACTAATACAAGTGCAAAAGTGGTTTCCTGCACCAACACGAATGCGAAACGTGGTTTTTCAACACTAACACAAGTGCGAAAAGTGGTTTTTCAACACTATCATAAGTGCAAAAAGTATTTTTCCACACTAATACAAGTGCAAAAGTGGTTTCCTGCACCAACACAAGTGCGAAAAGTGGTTTTTCAACACTAACACAAGTGCGAAAAGTGGTTTTTCAACACTAACACAAGTGCGAAAAGTGGTTTTTCAACACTATCACAAGTGCAAAAAGTGTTTTTTCCACACTAATACAAGTGCAAAAGTGGTATCCTTCACCAACACAAGTGCGAAAAGTGGTTTTTCAACACTAACACAAGTGCGAAAAGTGGTTTTTCCACACTAATACAAGTGCAAAAGTGGTTTCATGCACCAACACAAATGCGAAAAGTGGTTTTTCAACACTAACACAAGTACGAAAAGTGGTTTTTCAACACTAACACAAGTGCGAAAAGTGGTTTTTCCACACTAATACAAGTGCAAAAGTGGTTTCATGCACCAACACAAGTGCGAAAAGTGGTTTTTCAACACTAACACACGTGCGAAAAGTGGTTTTTCAACACTATCACAAGTGCAAAAAGTGTTTTTTCCACACTAATACAAGTGCAAAAGTGGTTTCCTGCACCAACGCAAGTGCGAAAAGTGGTTTTTCAACACTAACACAAGTGCGAAAAGTGGTTTTTCAACACTAACACAAGAGCGAAAAGTGTTTTTTCCACACTAATACAAGTGCAAAAGTGGTTTCCTGCACCAACACAAGTGCGAAAAGTGGTTTTTCAACACTAACACAAGTGCGAAAAGTGGTTTTCCACACTAATACAAGTGCAAAAGTGGTTTCCTGCACCAACACAAGTGCGAAAAGTGGTTTTTCAACACTAACACAAGTGCGAAAAGTGGTTTTTCAACACTAATACAAGTGCGAAAAGTGGTTTTTCCACACTAATACAAGTGCAAAAGTGGTTTCCTGCACCAACACAAGTGCGAAAAGTGGTTTTTCAACACTAACACAAGTGCGAAAAGTCGTTTTTCAACACTATCACAAGTGCAAAAAGTGTTTTTTCCACACTAACACAAGTGCAAAAGTGGTTTCCTGCACCAACACAAGTGTGAAAAGTGGTTTTTCAACACTAATACAAGTGCGAAAAGTGGTTTTTCCACACTAATACAAGTGAAAAAGTGGTTTCCTGCACCAACACAAGTGCGAAAAGTGGTTTTTCAACACTAACACAAGTGCGAAAAGTGGTTTTTCAACACTATCACAAGTGCAAAAAGTGTTTTTTCCACACTAATACAAGTGCAAAAGTGGTTTCCTGCACCAACACAAGTGCGAAAAGTGGTTTTTCAACACTATCACAAGTGCAAAAAGTGTTTTTTCCACACTAATACAAGTGCAAAAGTGCTTTCCTGCACCAACACAAGTGCGAAAAGTGGCTTTTCAACACTAACACAAGTGCGAAAAGTGGTTTTTCAACACTAATACAAGTGCAAAAGTGGTTTCCTGCACCAACACAAGTGCGAAAAGTGGTTTTTCAACACTAACACAAGTGCGAAAAGTGGTTTTTCAACACTATCACAAGTGCAAAAAGTGTTTTTTCCACACTAATACAAGTGCAAAAGTGGCTTCCTGCACCAACACAAGTGCGAAAAGTGGTTTTTCAACACTAACACAAGTGCGAAAAGTGGTTTTTCAACACTAACACAAGTGCAAAAATTGGTTTTTCAACACTATCACAAGTGCAAAAAGTGTTTTTTCCACACTAATACAAGTGCAAAAGTGGTATCCTTCACCAACACAAGTGCGAAAAGTGGTTTTTCAACACTAACACAAGTGCGAAAAGTGGTTTTTCCACACTAATACAAGTGCAAAAGTGGTTTCCTGCACCAACACAAGTGCGAAAAGTGGTTTTTCAACACTAACACAAGTGCAAAAAGTGGTTTTTCAACACTAACACAAGTGCGAAAAGTGGTTTTTCAACACTATCACAAGTGCAAAAGTGGTTTCCTGCACCAACACAAGTGCGAAAAGTGGTTTTTCAACACTAATACAAGTGCCAAAAGTGGGTTTTCCACACTAATACAAGTGCAAAAGTGGTTTCCTGCACCAACACAAGTGCGAAAAGTGGTTTTTCAACACTAACACAAGTGCGAAAAGTGGTTTTTCAACACTATCACAAGTGCAAAAAGTGTTTTTTCCACACTAATACAAGTGCAAAAGTGGTTTCCTGCACCAACACAAGTGCGAAAAGTGGTTTTTCAACACTATCACAAGTGCAAAAAGTGTTTTTTCCACACTAATACAAGTGCAAAAGTGCTTTCCTGCACCAAAACAAGTGCGAAAAGTGGCTTTTCAACACTAACACAAGTGCGAAAAGTGGTTTTTCAACACTAACACAAGTGCGAAAAGTGGTTTTTCAACACTATCACAAGTGCAAAAAGTGTTTTTTCCACACTAATACAAGTGCAAAAGTGGTTTCCTGCACCAACACAAGTGCGAAAAGTGGTTTTTCAACACTAACACAAGTTCGAAAAGTGGTTTTTCAACACTATCACAAGTGCAAAAAGTGTTTTTTCCACACTAATGCAAGTGCAAAAAGTGTTTTTTCCACACTAATACAAGTGCAAAAGTGGTTTCCTGCACCAACACAAGTGCGAAAAGTGGTTTTTCAACACTAACACAAGTGCAAAAAGTGGTTTTTCAACACTAACACAAGTGCGAAAAGTGGTTTTTCAACACTATCACAAGTGCAAAAGTGGTTTCCTGCACCAACACAAGTGCGAAAAGTGGTTTTTCAACACTAACACAAATGCGAAAAGTGGTTTTTCAACACTATCACAAGTGCAAAAAGTGTTTTTTCCACACTAATACAAGTGCAAAAGTGATTTCCTGCACCAACACAAGTGCGAAAAGTGGTTTTTCAACACTAACACAAGTGTGAAAATTGGTTTTTCAACACTATCACAAGTGCAAAAAGTGTTTTTTCCACACTAATACAAGTGCAAAAATGGTTTCCTGCACCAACACAAGTGCGAAAAGTGGTTTTTCAACATTAACACAAGAGCAAAATGTGTTTTTTCCACACTAATACAAGTGCAAAAGTGGTTTCCTGCACCAACACAAGTGCGAAAAGTGGTTTTTCAACACTAACACAAGTGCGAAAAGTGGTTTTTCCACACTAATACAAGTGCAAAAGTGGTGTCCTGCACCAACACAAGTGCGAAAAGTGGTTTTTCAACACTAACACAAGTGCGAAAAGTGGTTTTTCAACACTAATACAAGTGCGAAAAGTGGTTTTTCCACACCAATGCAAGTGCAAAAGTGGTTTCCTGCACCAACACAAGTGCGAAAAGTGGTTTTTCAACACTAACATGAGTGCGAAAAGTGGTTTTTCAACACTAACACAAGTGCGAAAAGTGGTTTTTCAACACTATCACAAGTGCAAAAAGTGTTTTTTCCACACTAATACAAGTGCAAAAGTGGCTTCCTGCACCAACACAAGTGCAAAAAGTGGATTTTCAACACTAACACAAGTGCAAAAAGTGGTTTTTCAACACTAACACAAGTGCGAAAAGTGGTTTTTCCACACTAATACAAGTGCAAAAGTGGTTTCCCTGCACCAACACAAGTGCGAAAGGTGGTTTTTCAACACTAACACAAGTGCGAAAAGTGGTTTTTCAACACTAACACAAGTGCGAAAAGTGGTTTTTCAACACTAACACAAGTGCGAAAAGTGGTTTTTCCACACGAATACAGGTGCAAAAGTGGTTTCCTGCACCAACACAAGTGCGAAAAGTGGTTTTTCAACACTGACACAAGTGCGAAAAGTGGTTTTTCAACACTATCACAAGTGCAAAAAGTGTTTTTTCCACACTAATACAAGTGCAAAAGTGGTTTCCTGCACCAACACAAGTGCGAAAAGTGGTTTTTCAACACTAACACAAGTGCGAAAAGTGGTTTTTCAACACTAACACAAGTGCGAAAAGTGGTTTTTCCACACTAATACAAGTGCAAAAGTGGTTTCCTGCACCAACACAAGTGCGAAAAGTGGTTTTTCAACACTAACACAAGTGCGAAAAGTGGTTTTTCAACACTATCACAAGTGCAAAAAGTGTTTTTTCCACACTAATACAAGTGCAAAAGTGGTTTCCTGCACCAACACAAGTGCGAAAAGTGTTTTTCAACACTAACA
Organism: Myxine glutinosa; assembly: GCF_964187855.1. Lineage (NCBI taxonomy): Eukaryota > Metazoa > Chordata > Myxini > Myxiniformes > Myxinidae > Myxine > Myxine glutinosa. The sequence goes on along the minus strand of NW_027617517.1, from coordinate 69,913 downwards.
CAAGTGCGAAAAGTGGTTTTTCAACACTAACACAAGTGCGAAAAGTGTTTTTTCCACACTAATACAAGTGCAAAAGTGGTTTCCTGCACCAACGCAAGTGCGAAAAGTGGTTTTTCAACACTAACACAAGTGCGAAAAGTGGTTTTTCAACACTAACACAAGTGCGAAAAGTGTTTTTTTCCACACTAATACAAGTGCAAAAGTGTTTCCTGCACCAACACAAGTGCGAAAAGTGGTTTTTCAACACTAACACAAGTGCGAAAAGTGGTTTTTCAACACTAACACAAGTGCGAAAAGTGTTTTTCAACACTAACACAAGTGCGAAAAGTGGTTTTTCCACACTAATACAAGTGCAAAAGTTGTTTCCTGCACCAACACAAGTGCGAAAAGTGGTTTTTCAACACTAACACAAGTGCGAATAGTGGTTTTTCAACACTAACACAAGTGCGAAAAATGGTTTTTCAACACTATCACAAGTGCAAAAGTGTTTTTTCCACACTAATACAAGTACAAAAGTGGTTTCCTGCACCAACACAAGTGCGAAAAGTGGTTTTTCAACACTAACACAAGTGCGAAAAGTGGTTTTTCAACACTAACACAAGTGCAAAAAGTGGTTTTTCCACACTAATACAAGTGCAAAAGTGGTTTCCTGCACCAACACAAGTGCGAAAAGTGGTTTTTCCACACTAACACAAGTGCGAAAAGTGGTTTTTCAACACTAACACAAGGGCGAAAAGTGGTTTTTCAACACTAACACAAGTGCGAAAAGTGGTTTTTCAACACTAACACAAGTGCGAAAAGTGGTTTTCCACACTAATACAAGTGCAAAAGTGGTTTCCTGCACCAACACAAGTGCGAAAAGTGGTTTTTCAACACTAACATGAGTGCGAAAAGTGGTTTTTCAACACTAACACAAGTGCGAAAAGTGGTTTTTCAACACTATCACAAGTGCAAAAAGTGTTTTTTCCACACTAATACAAGTGCAAAAGTGGCTTCCTGCACCAACACAAGTGCAAAAAGTGGTTTTTCAACACTAACACAAGTGCAAAAAGTGGTTTTTCAACACTAACACAAGTGCGGAAAGTGGTTTTTCAACACTAAAACAAGTGCGAAAAGTGTTTTTTCCACACTAATACAAGTGCAAAAGTGGTATCCTTCACCAACACAAGTGCGAAAAGTGGTTTTTCAACACTAACACAAGTGCGAAAAGTGGTTTTTCCACACTAATACAAGTGCAAAAGTGGTTTCCTGCACCAACACAAGTGCGAAAAGTGGTTTTTCAACACTAACACAAGTGCAAAAAGTGGTTTTTCAACACTAACACAAGTGCGAAAAGTGGTTTTTCAACACTATCACAAGTGCAAAAGTGGTTTCCTGCACCAACACAAGTGCGAAAAGTGGTTTTTCAACACTAATACAAGTGCCAAAAGTGGGTTTTCCACACTAATACAAGTGCAAAAGTGGTTCCTGCACCAACACAAGTGCGAAAAGTGGTTTTTCAACACTAACACAAGTGCGAAAAGTGGTTTTTCAACACTATCACAAGTGCAAAAAGTGTTTTTTCCACACTAATACAAGTGCAAAAGTGGTTTCCTGCACCAACACAAGTGCGAAAAGTGGTTTTTCAACACTATCACAAGTGCAAAAAGTGTTTTTTCCACACTAATACAAGTGCAAAAGTGCTTTCCTGCACCAAAACAAGTGCGAAAAGTGGCTTTTCAACACTAACACAAGTGCGAAAAGTGGTTTTTCAACACTAACACAAGTGCGAAAAGTGGTTTTTCAACACTATCACAAGTGCAAAAAGTGTTTTTTCCACACTAATACAAGTGCAAAAGTGGTTTCCTGCACCAACACAAGTGCGAAAAGTGGTTTTTCAACACTAACACAAGTTCGAAAAGTGGTTTTTCAACACTATCACAAGTGCAAAAAGTGTTTTTTCCACACTAATGCAAGTGCAAAAAGTGTTTTTTCCACACTAATACAAGTGCAAAAGTGGTTTCCTGCACCAACACAAGTGCGAAAAGTGGTTTTTCAACACTAACACAAGTGCAAAAAGTGGTTTTTCAACACTAACACAAGTGCGAAAAGTGGTTTTTCAACACTATCACAAGTGCAAAAGTGGTTTCCTGCACCAACACAAGTGCGAAAAGTGGTTTTTCAACACTAACACAAATGCGAAAAGTGGTTTTTCAACACTATCACAAGTGCAAAAAGTGTTTTTTCCACACTAATACAAGTGCAAAAGTGATTTCCTGCACCAACACAAGTGCGAAAAGTGGTTTTTCAACACTAACACAAGTGTGAAAATTGGTTTTTCAACACTATCACAAGTGCAAAAAGTGTTTTTTCCACACTAATACAAGTGCAAAAATGGTTTCCTGCACCAACACAAGTGCGAAAAGTGGTTTTTCAACATTAACACAAGAGCAAAATGTGTTTTTTCCACACTAATACAAGTGCAAAAGTGGTTTCCTGCACCAACACAAGTGCGAAAAGTGGTTTTTCAACACTAACACAAGTGCGAAAAGTGGTTTTTCCACACTAATACAAGTGCAAAAGTGGTGTCCTGCACCAACACAAGTGCGAAAAGTGGTTTTTCAACACTAACACAAGTGCGAAAAGTGGTTTTTCAACACTAATACAAGTGCGAAAAGTGGTTTTTCCACACCAATGCAAGTGCAAAAGTGGTTTCCTGCACCAACACAAGTGCGAAAAGTGGTTTTTCAACACTAACATGAGTGCGAAAAGTGGTTTTTCAACACTAACACAAGTGCGAAAAGTGGTTTTTCAACACTATCACAAGTGCAAAAAGTGTTTTTTCCACACTAATACAAGTGCAAAAGTGGCTTCCTGCACCAACACAAGTGCAAAAAGTGGATTTTCAACACTAACACAAGTGCAAAAAGTGGTTTTTCAACACTAACACAAGTGCGAAAAGTGGTTTTTCCACACTAATACAAGTGCAAAAGTGGTTTCCTGCACCAACACAAGTGCGAAAGGTGGTTTTTCAACACTAACACAAGTGCGAAAAGTGGTTTTTCAACACTAACACAAGTGCGAAAAGTGGTTTTTCAACACTAACACAAGTGCGAAAAGTGGTTTTTCCACACGAATACAGGTGCAAAAGTGGTTTCCTGCACCAACACAAGTGCGAAAAGTGGTTTTTCAACACTGACACAAGTGCGAAAAGTGGTTTTTCAACACTATCACAAGTGCAAAAAGTGTTTTTTCCACACTAATACAAGTGCAAAAGTGGTTTCCTGCACCAACACAAGTGCGAAAAGTGGTTTTTCAACACTAACACAAGTGCGAAAAGTGGTTTTTCAACACTAACACAAGTGCGAAAAGTGGTTTTTCCACACTAATACAAGTGCAAAAGTGGTTTCCTGCACCAACACAAGTGCGAAAAGTGGTTTTTCAACACTAACACAAGTGCGAAAAGTGGTTTTTCAACACTATCACAAGTGCAAAAAGTGTTTTTTCCACACTAATACAAGTGCAAAAGTGGTTTCCTGCACCAACACAAGTGCGAAAAGTGGTTTTTCAACACTAACACAAGTGCGAAAAGTGGTTTTTCAACACTAACACAAGTGCGAAAAGTGTTTTTTCCACACTAATACAAGTGCAAAAGTGGTTTCCTGCACCAACGCAAGTGCGAAAAGTGGTTTTTCAACACTAACACAAGTGCGAAAAGTGGTTTTTCAACACTAACACAAGTGCGAAAAGTGTTTTTTCCACACTAATACAAGTGCAAAAGTGGTTTCCTGCACCAACACAAGTGCGAAAAGTGGTTTTTCAACACTAACACAAGTGCGAAAAGTGGTTTTTCAACACTAACACAAGTGCGAAAAGTGGTTTTTCAACACTAACACAAGTGCGAAAAGTGGTTTTTCCACACTAATACAAGTGCAAAAGTTGTTTCCTGCACCAACACAAGTGCGAAAAGTGGTTTTTCAACACTAACACAAGTGCGAATAGTGGTTTTTCAACACTAACACAAGTGCGAAAAATGGTTTTTCAACACTATCACAAGTGCAAAAGTGTTTTTTCCACACTAATACAAGTACAAAAGTGGTTTCCTGCACCAACACAAGTGCGAAAAGTGGTTTTTCAACACTAACACAAGTGCGAAAAGTGGTTTTTCAACACTAACACAAGTGCAAAAAGTGGTTTTTCCACACTAATACAAGTGCAAAAGTGGTTTCCTGCACCAACACAAGTGCGAAAAGTGGTTTTTCCACACTAACACAAGTGCGAAAAGTGGTTTTTCAACACTAACACAAGGGCGAAAAGTGGTTTTTCAACACTAACACAAGTGCGAAAAGTGGTTTTTCAACACTAACACAAGTGCGAAAAGTGGTTTTCCACACTAATACAAGTGCAAAAGTGGTTTCCTGCACCAACACAAGTGCGAAAAGTGGTTTTTCAACACTAACATGAGTGCGAAAAGTGGTTTTTCAACACTAACACAAGTGCGAAAAGTGGTTTTTCAACACTATCACAAGTGCAAAAAGTGTTTTTTCCACACTAATACAAGTGCAAAAGTGCTTCCTGCACCAACACAAGTGCAAAAAGTGGTTTTTCAACACTAACACAAGTGCAAAAAGTGGTTTTTCAACACTAACACAAGTGCGAAAAGTGGTTTTTCCACACTAATACAAGTGCAAAAGTGGTTTCCTGCACCAACACAAGTGCGAAAGGTGGTTTTTCAACACTAACACAAGTGCGAAAAGTGGTTTTTCAACACTAACACAAGTGCGGAAAGTGGTTTTTCAACACTAAAACAAGTGCGAAAAGTGGTTTTTCCACACGAATACAAGTGCAAAAGTGGTTTCCTGCACCAACACAAGTGCGAAAAGTGGTTTTTCAAGACTGACACAAGTGCGAAAAGTGGTTTTTCAACACTATCACAAGTGCAAAAAGTGTTTTTTCCACACTAATACAAGTGCAAAAGTGGTTTCCTGCACCAACACAAGTGCGAAAAGTGGTTTTTCAACACTAACACAAGTGCGAAAAGTGGTTTTTCAACACTATCACAAGTGCGAAAAGTGGTTTTTCCACACTAATACAAGTGCAAAAGTGGTTTCCTGCACCAACACAAGTGTGAAAAGTGGCTTTTCAACACTAACACAAAGTGCGAAAAGTGGTTTTTCAACACTATCACAAGTGCAAAAAGTGTTTTTTCCACACTAATACAAGTGCAAAAGTGGTTTCCTGCACCAACACAAGTGCGAAAAGTGGTTTTTCAACACTAACACAAGTGCGAAAAGTGGTTTTTCAACACTAACACAAGTGCGAAAAGTGTTTTTCCACACTAATACAAGTGCAAAAGTGGTTTCCTGCACCAACACAAGTGCGAAAAGTGGTTTTTCAACACTAACACAAGTGCGAAAAGTGGTTTTTCAACACTAACACAAGTGCGAAAAGTGTTTTTTCCACACTAATACAAGTGCAAAAGTGGTTTCCTGCACCAACACAAGTGCGAAAAGTGGTTTTTCAACACTAACACAAGTGCGAAAAGTGGTTTTTCAACACTAACACAAGTGCGAAAAGTGGTTTTTCAACACTAACACAAGTGCGAAAAGTGGTTTTTCCACACTAATACAAGTGCAAAAGTGGTTTCCTGCACCAACACAAGTGCGAAAAGTGGTTTTTCAACATTACCGCAAGTGCGAAAAGTGGTTTATCAACACTATCACAAGTGCAAAAAGTGGTTTTTCCACACTAATACAAGTGCAAAAGTGGTTCCCTGCACCAACACAAGTGCGAAAAGTGGTTTTTCAACACTAACACAAGTGCGAATAGTGGTTTTTCAACACTAACACAAGTGCGAAAAATGGTTTTTCAACACTATCACAAGTGCAAAAAGTGTTTTTTCCACACTAATACAAGTGCAAAAGTGGTTTCCTGCACCAACACAAGTGCGAAAAGTGGTTTTTCAACACTAACACAAGTGCGAAAAGTGGTTTTTCAACACTAACACAAGTGCGAAAAGTGGTTTTCCACACTAATACAAGTGCAAAAGTGGTTTCCTGCACCAACACAAGTGCGAAAAGTGGTTTTTCAACACTAACACAAGTGCGAAAAGTGGTTTTTCAACACTATCACAAGTGCAAAAAGTGTTTTTTCCACACTAATACAAGTGCAAAAGTGGTTTCCGGCACCAACACAAGTGCGAAAAGTAGTTTTTCAACACTAACACAAGTGCGAAAAGTGGTTTTTCCACACTAACACAAGTGCGAAAAGTGTTTTTTCCACACTAATACAAGTGCAAAAGTGGTTTCCTGCACCAACACAAGTGCGAAAAGTGGTTTTTCAACACTAACACAAGTGCGAAAAGTGGTTTTTCAACACTAACACAAGTGCGAAAAGTGGTTTTTCAACACTAACACAAGTGCGAAAAGTGGTTTTTCCACACTAATACAAGTGCAAAAGTGGTTTCCTGCACCAACACAAGTGCGAAAAGTGGTTTTTCAACATTACCACAAGTGTGAAAAGTGGTTTATCAACACTATCACAAGTGCAAAAAGTGGTTTTTCCACACTAATACAAGTGCAAAAGTGGTTCCCTGCACCAACACAAGTGCGAAAAGTGGTTTTTCAACACTAACACAAGTGCGAAAAGTGGTTTTTCAACACTAACACAAGTGCGAAAAGTGGTTTTTCCACACGAATACAAGTGCAAAAGTGGTTTCCTGCACCAACACAAGTGCGAAAAGTGGTTTTTCAACACTAACACAAGTGCGAAAAGTGGTTTTTCAACACTATCACAAGTGCAAAAAGTGTTTTATCCACACTAATACAAGTGCAAAAGTGGTTTCCTGCACCAACACAAGTGCGAAAAGTGGTTTTTCAACACTAACACAAGTGCGAAAAGTGGTTTTTCAACACTAACACAAGTGCGAAAAGTGTTTTTCCACACTATGACAAGTGCAAAAGTGGTTCCCTGCACCAACACAAGTGTGAAAAGTGGGTTTTCAACACTAACACAAGTGCGAAATGTGGTTTATCAACACTATCACAAGTGCAAAAAGTGGTTTTTCCACACTAATACAAGTGCAAAAGTGGTTCCCTGCACCAACACAAGTGCGAAAAGTGGTTTTTCAACACTAACACAAATGCAAATAGTGGTTTTTCAACACTAACACAAGTGCGAAAAATGGTTTTTCAACACTATCACAAGTGCAAAAAGTGTTTTTTCCACACTAATACAAGTGCAAAAGTGGTTTCCTGCACCAACACAAGTGCGAAAAGTGGTTTTTCAACACTAACACAAGTGCGAAAAGTGGTTTTTCAACACTAACACAAGTGCGAAAAGTGGTTTTTCCACACTAATACAAGTGCAAAAGTGGTTTCCTGCACCAACACAAGTGCGAAAAGTGGTTTTTCAACACTAACACAAGTGCGAAAAGTGGTTTTTCAACACTATCACAAGTGCAAAAAGTGTTTTTTCCACACTAATACAAGTGCAAAAGTGGTTTCCGGCACCAACACAAGTGCGAAAAGTAGTTTTTCAACACTAACACAAGTGCGAAAAGTGGTTTTTCAACACTATCACAAGTGCAAAAAGTGTTTTTTCCACACTAATACAAGTGCAAAAGTGGTTTCCTGCACCAACACAAGTGCGAAAAGTGGTTTTTCAACACTAACACAAGTGCGAAAAGTGGTTTTTCAACACTAACACAAGTGCGAAAAGTGGTTTTTCCACACTAATACAAGTGCAAAAGTGGTTTCCTGCACCAACACAAGTGCGAAAAGTGGTTTTTCAACACTAACACAAGTGCGAAAAGTGGTTTTTCAACACTATCACAAGTGCAAAAAGTGTTTTTTCCACACTAATACAAGTGCAAAAGTGGTTTCCTGCACCAACACAAGTGCGAAAAGTGGTTTTTCAACACTAACACAAGTGCGAAAAGTGGTTTTTCAACACTAACACAAGTGCGAAAAGTGTTTTTTCCACACTAATACAAGTGCAAAAGTGGTTTCCTGCACCAACGCAAGTGCGAAAAGTGGTTTTTCAACACTAACACAAGTGCGAAAAGTGGTTTTTCAACACTAACACAAGTGCGAAAAGTGTTTTTTCCACACTAATACAAGTGCAAAAGTGGTTTCCTGCACCAACACAAGTGCGAAAAGTGGTTTTTCAACACTAACACAAGTGCGAAAAGTGGTTTTTCAACACTAACACAAGTGCGAAAAGTGGTTTTTCAACACTAACACAAGTGCGAAAAGTGGTTTTTCCACACTAATACAAGTGCAAAAGTTGTTTCCTGCACCAACACAAGTGCGAAAAGTGGTTTTTCAACACTAACACAAGTGCAAAAGTGGTTTCCTGCACCAACACAAGTGCGAAAAGTGGTTTTTCAACACTAACACAAGTGCGAAAAGTGGTTTTGCCACACTAATACAAGTGCAAAAGTGGTTTCCTGCACCAACACAAGTGCGAAAAGTGGTTTTTCAACACTAACACAAGTGCGAAAAGTGGTTTTTCAACACTAACACAAGTGCGAAAAGTGGTTTTTCCACACTAATACAAGTGCAAAAGTGGTTTCCTGCACCAACACAAGTGCGAAAAGTGGTTTTTCAACACTAACACAAGTGCGAAAAGTGGTTTTGCCACACTAATACAAGTGCAAAAGTGGTTTCCTGCACCAACACAAGTGCGAAAAGTGGTTTTTCAACACAACACAAGTGCGAAAAGTGGTTTTTCAACACTAACACAAGTGTGAAAAGTGGTTTTTCAACACTAACACAAGTGCGAAAAGTGGTTTTTCCACACTAATACAAGTGCAAAAGTGGTTTCCTGCACCAACACAAGTGCGAAAAGTGGTTTTTCAACACTAACACAAGTGCGAAAAGTGGTTTTTCAACACTAACACAAGTGCGAAAAGTGATTTTTCTACACTAATACAAGTGCAATAGTGGTTTCCTGCACCAACACAAGTGCGAAATCTGGTTTTTGTACACTAACACAAGTGCGAAAAGTGGTTTTTCAACACTAACACAAGTGCGAAAAGTGTTTTTCCACACTAATACAAGTGCAATAGTGGTTTCCTGCACCAACACAAGTGCGAAAAGTGGTTTTTCAACACTAACACAAGTGCGAAAAGTGGTTTTTCAACACTAACACAAGTGCAAAAAGTGGTTTTTCCACACTAATACAAGTGCAAAAGTGGTTTCCTGCACCAACACAAGTGCGAAAAGTGGTTTTTCAACACTAACACAAGTGCGAAAAGTGGTTTTTCAACACTATCACAAGTGCGAAAAGTGGTTTTTCAACACTAATACAAGTGCGAAAAGTGGTTTTTCCACACTAATACAAGTGCAAAAGTGGTTTCCTGCACCAACACAAGTGCGAAAAGTGGTTTTTCAACACTAACACAAGTGCGAAAAGTGGTTTTTCAACACTATCACAAGTGCAAAAAGTGTTTTTTCCACACTATTACAAGTGCAAAAGTGGTTTCCTGCACCAACACAAGTGCGAAAAGTGGTTTTTCAACACTATCACAAGTGCAAAAAGTGTTTTTTCCACACTAATACAAGTGCGAAAAGTGGTTTTTCCACACTAATACAAGCGCAAAAGTGGTTTCCTGCACCAACACAAGTGCGAAAAGTGGTTTTTCCACACTAACACAAGTGCGAAAAGTGGTTTTTCAACACTAACACAAGTGCGAAAAGTGGTTTTTCAACACTAACACAAGTGCGAAAAGTGGTTTTTCCACACTAATACAAGTGCAAAAGTGGTTTCCTGCACCAACACAAGTGCAAAAAGTGGTTTTTCAACACTAACACAAGTGCGAATAGTGGTTTTTCAACACTAACACAAGTGCGAAAAATGGTTTTTCAACACTATCACAAGTGCAAAAAGTGTTTTTTCCACACTAATACAAGTGCAAAAGTGGTTTCCTGCACCAACACAAGTGCGAAAAGTGGTTTTTCAACACTAACACAAGTGCGAAAAGTGGTTTTTCAACACTAACACAAGTGCGAAATCTGGTTTTTCAACACTAACACAAGTGCAAAAAGTGGTTTTTCCACACTAATACAAGTGCAAAAGTGGTTTCCTGCACCAACACAAGTGCGAAAAGAGGTTTTTCAACACTAACACAAGTGCGAAAAGTGGTTTTTCAACACTAACACAAGTGCGAAATCTGGTTTTTCAACACTAATACAAGTGCAAAAGTGGTTTCCTGCACCAACACAAGTGCGAAAAGTGGTTTTTCAACACTAACACAAGTGCGAAAAGTGGTTTTTCAACACTAACATAAGTGCGAAAAGTGGTTTTTCCACACTAATACAAGTGCAAAAGTGGTTTCCTGCACCAACACAAGTGCGAAAAGTGGTTTTTCAACACTAACACAAGTGCGAAAAGTGGTTTTTCAACACTAACATAAGTGCGAAAAGTGGTTTTTCCACACTAATACAAGTGCAAAAGTGGTTTCCTGCACCAACACAAGTGCGAAAAGTGGTTTTTCCACACTAACACAAGTGCGAAAAGTGGTTTTTCAACACTAACACAAGTGCGAAAAGTGGTTTTTCAACACTAACACAAGTGCGAAAAGTGGTTTTTCAACACTAACACAAGTGCGAAAAGTGGTTTTTCCACACTAATACAAGTGCAAAAGTGGTTTCCTGCACCAACACAAGTGCGAAAAGTGGTTTCCTGCACCAACACAAGTGCGAAAAGTGGTTTTTCAACACTAACACAAGTGCGAAAAGTGGTTTTTCAACACTATCACAAGTGCAAAAAGTGTTTTTTCCACACTAATACAAGTGCAAAAGTGGCTTCCTGCACCAACACAAGTGCGAAAAGTGGTTTTTCAACACTAACACAAGTGCAAAAAGTGGTTTTTCCACACTAATACAAGTGCAAAAGTGGTTTCCTGCACCAACACAAGTGCAAAAAGTGGTTTTTCAACACTAACACAAGTGCAAAAAGTGGTTTTTCAACACTAACACAAGTGCGAAAAGTGGTTTTTCCACACTAATACAAGTGCAAAAGTGGTTTCCTGCACCAACACAAGTGCGAAAGGTGGTTTTTCAACACTAACACAAGTGCGAAAAGTGGTTTTTCAACACTATCACAAGTGCAAAAAGTGTTTTTTCCACACTAATACAAGTGCAAAAGTGGTTTCCTGCACCAACACAAGTGCGAAAAGTGGTTTTTCAACACTAACACAAGTGCGAAAAGTGGTTTTTCAACACTATCACAAGTGCAAAAAGTGTTTTTTCCACACTAATACAAGTGCAAAAGTGGCTTCCTGCACCAACACAAGTGCGAAAAGTGGTTTTTCAACACTAACACAAGTGCGAAAAGTGGTTTTTCCACACTAATACAAGTGCAAAAGTGGTTTCCTGCACCAACACAAGTGCGAAAGGTGGTTTTTCAACACTAACACAAGTGCGAAAAGTGGTTTTTCAACACTATCACAAGTGCAAAAAGTGTTTTTTCCACACTAATACAAGTGCAAAAGTGGTTTCCTGCACCAACACAAGTGCGAAAAGTGGTTTTTCAACACTAACACAAGTGCGAAAAGTGGTTTTTCAACACTAACACAAGTGCAAAAAGTGGTTTTTCCACACTAATACAAGTGCAAAAGTGGTTTCCTGCACCAACACAAGTGCGAAAAGTGGTTTTTCAACACTAACACAAGTGCGAAAAGTGGTTTTTCAACACTAACATAAGTGCGAAAAGTGGTTTTTCCACACTAATACAAGTGCAAAAGTGGTTTCCTGCACCAACACAAGTGCGAAAAGTGGTTTTTCCACACTAACACAAGTGCGAAAAGTGGTTTTTCAACACTAACACAAGTGCGAAAAGTGGTTTTTCAACACTAACACAAGTGCGAAAAGTGGTTTTTCAACACTAACACAAGTGCGAAAAGTGGTTTTTCCACACTAATACAAGTGCAAAAGTGGTTTCCTGCACCAACACAAGTGCGAAAGGTGGTTTTTCAACACTAACACAAGTGCGAAAAGTGGTTTTTCAACACTATCACAAGTGCAAAAAGTGTTTTTTCCACACTAATACAAGTGCAAAAGTGGTTTCCTGCACCAACACAAGTGCGAAAAGTGGTTTTTCAACACTAACACAAGTGCGAAAAGTGGTTTTTCAACACCAACACAAGTGCGAAAAGTGTTTTTTCCACACTAATACAAGTGCAAAAGTGGTTTCCTGCACCAACACAAGTGCGAAAAGTGGTTTTTCAACACTAACACAAGTGCGAAAAGTGGTTTTTCAACACTAACACAAGTGCGAAAAGTGTTTTTTCCACACTAATACAAGTGCAAAAGTGGTTTCCTGCACCAACACAAGTGCGAAAAGTGGTTTTTCAACACTAACACAAGTGCGAAAAGTGGTTTTTCCACACTAATACAAGTGCAAAAGTGGTTTCCTGCACCAACACAAGTGCGAAAAGTGGTTTTTCAACATTACCGCAAGTGCGAAAAGTGGTTTATCAACACTATCACAAGTGCAAAAAGTGGTTTTTCCACACTAATACAAGTGCAAAAGTGGTTCCCTGCACCAACACAAGTGCGAAAAGTGGTTTTTCAACACTAACACAAGTGCGAATAGTGGTTTTTCAACACTAACACAAGTGCGAAAAATGGTTTTTCAACACTATCACAAGTGCAAAAAGTGTTTTTTCCACACTAATACAAGTGCAAAAGTGGTTTCCTGCACCAACACAAGTGCGAAAAGTGGTTTTTCAACACTAACACAAGTGCGAAAAGTGGTTTTTCAACACTAACACAAGTGCGAAAAGTGGTTTTCCACACTAATACAAGTGCAAAAGTGGTTTCCTGCACCAACACAAGTGCGAAAAGTGGTTTTTCAACACTAACACAAGTGCGAAAAGTGGTTTTTCAACACTATCACAAGTGCAAAAAGTGTTTTTTCCACACTAATACAAGTGCAAAAGTGGTTTCCGGCACCAACACAAGTGCGAAAAGTAGTTTTTCAACACTAACACAAGTGCGAAAAGTGGTTTTTCCACACTAACACAAGTGCGAAAAGTGTTTTTTCCACACTAATACAAGTGCAAAAGTGGTTTCCTGCACCAACACAAGTGCGAAAAGTGGTTTTTCAACACTAACACAAGTGCGAAAAGTGGTTTTTCAACACTAACACAAGTGCGAAAAGTGGTTTTTCAACACTAACACAAGTGCGAAAAGTGGTTTTTCCACACTAATACAAGTGCAAAAGTGGTTTCCTGCACCAACACAAGTGCGAAAAGTGGTTTTTCAACATTACCGCAAGTGCGAAAAGTGGTTTATCAACACTATCACAAGTGCAAAAAGTGGTTTTTCCACACTAATACAAGTGCAAAAGTGGTTCCCTGCACCAACACAAGTGCGAAAAGTGGTTTTTCAACACTAACACAAGTGCAAAAAGTGGTTTTTCAACACTAACACAAGTGCGAAAAGTGTTTTTCCACACTATGACAAGTGCAAAAGTGGTTTCCTGCACCAACACAAGTGTGAAAAGTGGGTTTTCAACACTAACACAAGTGCGAAATGTGGTTTATCAACACTATCACAAGTGCAAAAAGTGGTTTTTCCACACTAATACAAGTGCAAAAGTGGTTCCCTGCACCAACACAAGTGCGAAAAGTGGTTTTTCAACACTAACACAAATGCAAATAGTGGTTTTTCAACACTAACACAAGTGCGAAAAATGGTTTTTCAACACTATCACAAGTGCAAAAAGTGTTTTTTCCACACTAATACAAGTGCAAAAGTGGTTTCCTGCACCAACACAAGTGCGAAAAGTGGTTTTTCAACACTAACACAAGTGCGAAAAGTGGTTTTTCAACACTAACACAAGTGCGAAAAGTGGTTTTTCCACACTAATACAAGTGCAAAAGTGGTTTCCTGCACCAACACAAGTGCGAAAAGTGGTTTTTCAACACTAACACAAGTGCGAAAAGTGGTTTTTCAACACTATCACAAGTGCAAAAAGTGTTTTTTCCACACTAATACAAGTGCAAAAGTGGTTTCCGGCACCAACACAAGTGCGAAAAGTAGTTTTTCAACACTAACACAAGTGCGAAAAGTGGTTTTGCCACACTAATACAAGTGCAAAAGTGGTTTCCTGCACCAACACAAGTGCGAAAAGTGGTTTTTCAACACTAACAAAGTGCGAAAAGTGTTTTTTCAACACTATCCCAAGTGCAAAAAGTGTTTTTTCCACACTAATACAAGTGCAAAAGTGGTTTCCTGCACCAACACAAGTGCGAAAAGTGGTTTTTCAACACTAACACAAGTGCGAAAAGTGGTTTTTCAACACTAACACAAGTGCGAAAAGTGGTTTTTCAACACTAACACAAGTGCGAAAAGTGGTTTTTCCACACTAATACAAGTGCAAAAGTGGTTTCCTGCACCAACACAAGTGCGAAAAGAGGTTTTTCAACACTAACACAAGTGCGAAAAGTGGTTTTTCAACACTAACACAAGTGCGAAATCTGGTTTTTCAACACTAACACAAGTGCGAAAAGTGGTTTTTCAACACTAACACAAGTGCGAAAAGTGTTTTTTCCACACTAATACAAGTGCAAAAGTGGTTTCCTGCACCAACACAAGTGCGAAAAGTGGTTTTTCAACACTAACACAAGTGCGAAAAGTGGTTTTTCAACACTAACACAAGTGCGAAAAGTGGTTTTTCAACACTAACACAAGTGCAAAAAGTGGTTTTTCCACACTAATACAAGTGCAAAAGTGGTTTCCTGCACCAACACAAGTGCGAAAAGTGGTTTTTCAACACTAACACAAGTGCGAAAAGTGGTTTTTCAACACTAACATAAGTGCGAAAAGTGGTTTTTCCACACTAATACAAGTGCAAAAGTGGTTTCCTGCACCAACACAAGTGCGAAAAGTGGTTTTTCCACACTAACACAAGTGCGAAAAGTGGTTTTTCAACACTAACACAAGTGCGAAAAGTGGTTTTTCAACACTAACACAAGTGCGAAAAGTGGTTTTTCAACACTAACACAAGTGCGAAAAGTGGTTTTTCCACACTAATACAAGTGCAAAAGTGGTTTCCTGCACCAACACAAGTGCGAAAAGTGGTTTCCTGCACCAACACAAGTGCGAAAAGTGGTTTTTCAACACTAACACAAGTGCGAAAAGTGGTTTTTCAACACTATCACAAGTGCAAAAAGTGTTTTTTCCACACTAATACAAGTGCAAAAGTGGCTTCCTGCACCAACACAAGTGCGAAAAGTGGTTTTTCAACACTAACACAAGTGCGAAAAGTGGTTTTTCCACACTAATACAAGTGCAAAAGTGGTTTCCTGCACCAACACAAGTGCAAAAAGTGGTTTTTCAACACTAACACAAGTGCAAAAAGTGGTTTTTCAACACTAACACAAGTGCGAAAAGTGGTTTTTCCACACTAATACAAGTGCAAAAGTGGTTTCCTGCACCAACACAAGTGCGAAAGGTGGTTTTTCAACACTAACACAAGTGCGAAAAGTGGTTTTTCAACACTATCACAAGTGCAAAAAGTGTTTTTTCCACACTAATACAAGTGCAAAAGTGGTTTCCTGCACCAACACAAGTGCGAAAAGTGGTTTTTCAACACTAACACAAGTGCGAAAAGTGGTTTTTCAACACTAACACAAGTGCGAAAAGTGGTTTTTCAACACTAACACAAGTGCAAAAAGTGGTTTTTCCACACTAATACAAGTGCAAAAGTGGTTTCCTGCACCAACACAAGTGCGAAAAGTGGTTTTTCAACACTAACACAAGTGCGAAAAGTGGTTTTTCAACACTAACATAAGTGCGAAAAGTGGTTTTTCCACACTAATACAAGTGCAAAAGTGGTTTCCTGCACCAACACAAGTGCGAAAAGTGGTTTTTCCACACTAACACAAGTGCGAAAAGTGGTTTTTCAACACTAACACAAGTGCGAAAAGTGGTTTTTCAACACTAACACAAGTGCGAAAAGTGGTTTTTCAACACTAACACAAGTGCGAAAAGTGGTTTTTCCACACTAATACAAGTGCAAAAGTGGTTTCCTGCACCAACACAAGTGCGAAAAGTGGTTTCCTGCACCAACACAAGTGCGAAAAGTGGTTTCCTGCACCAACACAAGTGCGAAAAGTGGTTTTTCAACACTAACACAAGTGCGAAAAGTGGTTTTTCAACACTATCACAAGTGCAAAAAGTGTTTTTTCCACACTAATACAAGTGCAAAAGTGGCTTCCTGCACCAACACAAGTGCGAAAAGTGGTTTTTCAACACTAACACAAGTGCGAAAAGTGGTTTTTCCACACTAATACAAGTGCAAAAGTGGTTTCCTGCACCAACACAAGTGCAAAAAGTGGTTTTTCAACACTAACACAAGTGCAAAAAGTGGTTTTTCAACACTAACACAAGTGCGAAAAGTGGTTTTTCCACACTAATACAAGTGCAAAAGTGGTTTCCTGCACCAACACAAGTGCGAAAGGTGGTTTTTCAACACTAACACAAGTGCGAAAAGTGGTTTTTCAACACTATCACAAGTGCAAAAAGTGTTTTTTCCACACTAATACAAGTGCAAAAGTGGTTTCCTGCACCAACACAAGTGCGAAAAGTGGTTTTTCAACACTAACACAAGTGCGAAAAGTGGTTTTTCAACACCAACACAAGTGCGAAAAGTGTTTTTTCCACACTAATACAAGTGCAAAAGTGGTTTCCTGCACCAACACAAGTGCGAAAAGTGGTTTTTCAACACTAACACAAGTGCGAAAAGTGGTTTTTCAACACTAACACAAGTGCGAAAAGTGTTTTTTCCACACTAATACAAGTGCAAAAGTGGTTTCCTGCACCAACACAAGTGCGAAAAGTGGTTTTTCAACACTAACACAAGTGCGAAAAGTGGTTTTTCAACACTAACACAAGTGCGAAAAGTGGTTTTTCAACACTAACACAAGTGCGAAAAGTGGTTTTTCCACACTAATACAAGTGCAAAAGTGGTTTCCTGCACCAACACAAGTGCGAAAAGTGGTTTTTCAACATTACCGCAAGTGCGAAAAGTGGTTTATCAACACTATCACAAGTGCAAAAAGTGGTTTTTCCACACTAATACAAGTGCAAAAGTGGTTTCCTGCACCAACACAAGTGCAAAAAGTGGTTTTTCAACACTAACACAAGTGCGAATAGTGGTTTTTCAACACTAACACAAGTGCGAATAGTGGTTTTTCAACACTAACACAAGTGCGAAAAATGGTTTTTCAACACTATCACAAGTGCAAAAAGTGTTTTTTCCACACGAATACAAGTGCAAAAGTGGTTTCCTGCACCAACACAAGTGCGAAAAGTGGTTTTTCAACACTAACACAAGTGCGAAAAGTGGTTTTTCAACACTAACACAAGTGCGAAAAGTGGTTTTTCCACACTAATACAAGTGCAAAAGTGGTTTCCTGCACCAACACAAGTGCGAAAAGTGGTTTTTCAACACTAACACAAGTGCGAAAAGTGGTTTTGCCACACTAATACAAGTGCAAAAGTGGTTTCCTGCACCAACACAAGTGCGAAAAGTGGTTTTTCAACACTAACACAAGTGCGAAAAGTGGTTTTTCAACACTAACACAAGTGCGAAAAGTGGTTTTTCCACACTAATACAAGTGCAAAAGTGGTTTCCTGCACCAACACAAGTGCGAAAAGTGGTTTTTCAACACTAACACAAGTGCGAAAAGTGGTTTTGCCACACTAATACAAGTGCAAAAGTGGTTTCCTGCACCAACACAAGTGCGAAAAGTGGTTTTTCAACACAACACAAGTGCGAAAAGTGGTTTTTCAACACTAACACAAGTGTGAAAAGTGGTTTTTCAACACTAACACAAGTGCGAAAAGTGGTTTTTCCACACTAATACAAGTGCAAAAGTGGTTTCCTGCACCAACACAAGTGCGAAAAGTGGTTTTTCAACACTAACACAAGTGCGAAAAGTGGTTTTTCAACACTAACACAAGTGCGAAAAGTGATTTTTCTACACTAATACAAGTGCAATAGTGGTTTCCTGCACCAACACAAGTGCGAAATCTGGTTTTTGTACACTAACACAAGTGCGAAAAGTGGTTTTTCAACACTAACACAAGTGCGAAAAGTGTTTTTCCACACTAATACAAGTGCAATAGTGGTTTCCTGCACCAACACAAGTGCGAAAAGTGGTTTTTCAACACTAACACAAGTGCGAAAAGTGGTTTTTCAACACTAACACAAGTGCAAAAAGTGTTTTTTCCACACTAATACAAGTGCAAAAGTGGTTTCCTGCACCAACACAAGTGCGAAAAGTGGTTTTTCAACACTAACACAAGTGCGAAAAGTGGTTTTTCAACACTATCACAAGTGCGAAAAGTGGTTTTTCAACACTAATACAAGTGCGAAAAGTGGTTTTTCCACACTAATACAAGTGCAAAAGTGGTTTCCTGCACCAACACAAGTGCGAAAAGTGGTTTTTCAACACTAACACAAGTGCGAAAAGTGGTTTTTCAACACTATCACAAGTGCAAAAAGTGTTTTTTCCACACTATTACAAGTGCAAAAGTGGTTTCCTGCACCAACACAAGTGCGAAAAGTGGTTTTTCAACACTATCACAAGTGCAAAAAGTGTTTTTTCCACACTAATACAAGTGCGAAAAGTGGTTTTTCCACACTAATACAAGCGCAAAAGTGGTTTCCTGCACCAACACAAGTGCGAAAAGTGGTTTTTCCACACTAACACAAGTGCGAAAAGTGGTTTTTCAACACTAACACAAGTGCGAAAAGTGGTTTTTCAACACTAACACAAGTGCGAAAAGTGGTTTTTCCACACTAATACAAGTGCAAAAGTGGTTTCCTGCACCAACACAAGTGCAAAAAGTGGTTTTTCAACACTAACACAAGTGCGAATAGTGGTTTTTCAACACTAACACAAGTGCGAAAAATGGTTTTTCAACACTATCACAAGTGCAAAAAGTGTTTTTTCCACACTAATACAAGTGCAAAAGTGGTTTCCTGCACCAACACAAGTGCGAAAAGTGGTTTTTCAACACTAACACAAGTGCGAAAAGTGGTTTTTCAACACTAACACAAGTGCGAAATCTGGTTTTTCAACACTAACACAAGTGCAAAAAGTGGTTTTTCCACACTAATACAAGTGCAAAAGTGGTTTCCTGCACCAACACAAGTGCGAAAAGAGGTTTTTCAACACTAACACAAGTGCGAAAAGTGGTTTTTCAACACTAACACAAGTGCGAAATCTGGTTTTTCAACACTAATACAAGTGCAAAAGTGGTTTCCTGCACCAACACAAGTGCGAAAAGTGGTTTTTCAACACTAACACAAGTGCGAAAAGTGGTTTTTCAACACTAACATAAGTGCGAAAAGTGGTTTTTCCACACTAATACAAGTGCAAAAGTGGTTTCCTGCACCAACACAAGTGCGAAAAGTGGTTTTTCAACACTAACACAAGTGCGAAAAGTGGTTTTTCAACACTAACATAAGTGCGAAAAGTGGTTTTTCCACACTAATACAAGTGCAAAAGTGGTTTCCTGCACCAACACAAGTGCGAAAAGTGGTTTTTCCACACTAACACAAGTGCGAAAAGTGGTTTTTCAACACTAACACAAGTGCGAAAAGTGGTTTTTCAACACTAACACAAGTGCGAAAAGTGGTTTTTCAACACTAACACAAGTGCGAAAAGTGGTTTTTCCACACTAATACAAGTGCAAAAGTGGTTTCCTGCACCAACACAAGTGCGAAAAGTGGTTTCCTGCACCAACACAAGTGCGAAAAGTGGTTTTTCAACACTAACACAAGTGCGAAAAGTGGTTTTTCAACACTATCACAAGTGCAAAAAGTGTTTTTTCCACACTAATACAAGTGCAAAAGTGGCTTCCTGCACCAACACAAGTGCGAAAAGTGGTTTTTCAACACTAACACAAGTGCAAAAAGTGGTTTTTCCACACTAATACAAGTGCAAAAGTGGTTTCCTGCACCAACACAAGTGCAAAAAGTGGTTTTTCAACACTAACACAAGTGCAAAAAGTGGTTTTTCAACACTAACACAAGTGCGAAAAGTGGTTTTTCCACACTAATACAAGTGCAAAAGTGGTTTCCTGCACCAACACAAGTGCGAAAGGTGGTTTTTCAACACTAACACAAGTGCGAAAAGTGGTTTTTCAACACTATCACAAGTGCAAAAAGTGTTTTTTCCACACTAATACAAGTGCAAAAGTGGTTTCCTGCACCAACACAAGTGCGAAAAGTGGTTTTTCAACACTAACACAAGTGCGAAAAGTGGTTTTTCAACACTAACATAAGTGCGAAAAGTGGTTTTTCAACACTAACATAAGTGCGAAAAGTGGTTTTTCCACACTAATACAAGTGCAAAAGTGGTTTCCTGCACCAACACAAGTGCGAAAAGTGGTTTTTCAACACTAACACAAGTGCGAAAAGTGGTTTTTCAACACTATCACAAGTGCAAAAAGTGTTTTTTCCACACTAATACAAGTGCAAAAGTGGCTTCCTGCACCAACACAAGTGCGAAAAGTGGTTTTTCAACACTAACACAAGTGCGAAAAGTGGTTTTTCCACACTAATACAAGTGCAAAAGTGGTTTCCTGCACCAACACAAGTGCAAAAAGTTGTTTTTCAACACTAACACAAGTGCAAAAAGTGGTTTTTCAACACTAACACAAGTGCGAAAAGTGGTTTTTCCACACTAATACAAGTGCAAAAGTGGTTTCCTGCACCAACACAAGTGCGAAAGGTGGTTTTTCAACACTAACACAAGTGCGAAAAGTGGTTTTTCAACACTATCACAAGTGCAAAAAGTGTTTTTTCCACACTAACACAAGTGCGAAAAGTGGTTTTTCAACACTAACACAAGTGCGAAAAGTGGTTTTTCAACACTAACACAAGTGCGAAAAGTGGTTTTTCAACACTAACACAAGTGCGAAAAGTGGTTTTTCAACACTAACACAAGTGCGAAAAGTGGTTTTTCCACACTAATACAAGTGCAAAAGTGGTTTCCTGCACCAACACAAGTGCGAAAAGTGGTTTTTCAACATTACCGCAAGTGCGAAAAGTGGTTTATCAACACTATCACAAGTGCAAAAAGTGGTTTTTCCACACTAATACAAGTGCAAAAGTGGTTTCCTGCACCAACACAAGTGCAAAAAGTGGTTTTTCAACACTAACACAAGTGCGAATAGTGGTTTTTCAACACTAACACAAGTGCGAATAGTGGTTTTTCAACACTAACACAAGTGCGAAAAATGGTTTTTCAACACTATCACAAGTGCAAAAAGTGTTTTTTCCACACTAATACAAGTGCAAAAGTGGTTTCCTGCACCAACACAAGTGTGAAAAGTGGTTTTTCAACACTAACACAAGTGCGAAAAGTGGTTTTTCAACACTAACACAAGTGCGAAAAGTGGTTTTTCCACACTAATACAAGTGCAAAAGTGGTTTCCTGCACCAACACAAGTGCGAAAAGTGGTTTTTCAACACTAACACAAGTGCGAAAAGTGGTTTTGCCACACTAATACAAGTGCAAAAGTGGTTTCCTGCACCAACACAAGTGCGAAAAGTGGTTTTTCAACACTAACACAAGTGCGAAAAGTGGTTTTTCAACACTAACACAAGTGCGAAAAGTGGTTTTTCCACACTAATACAAGTGCAAAAGTGGTTTCCTGCACAAACACAAGTGCGAAAAGTGGTTTTTCAACACTAACACAAGTGCGAAAAGTGGTTTTGCCACACTAATACAAGTGCAAAAGTGGTTTCCTGCACCAACACAAGTGCGAAAAGTGGTTTTTCAACACAACACAAGTGCGAAAAGTGGTTTTTCAACACTAACACAAGTGCGAAAAGTGGTTTTTCAACACTAACACAAGTGCGAAAAGTGGTTTTTCCACACTAATACAAGTGCAAAAGTGGTTTCCTGCACCAACACAAGTGCGAAAAGTGGTTTTTCAACACTAACACAAGTGCGAAAAGTGGTTTTTCAACACTAACACAAGTGCGAAAAGTGATTTTTCTACACTAATACAAGTGCAATAGTGGTTTCCTGCACCAACACAAGTGCGAAATCTGGTTTTTGTACACTAACACAAGTGCGAAAAGTGGTTTTTCAACACTAACACAAGTGCGAAAAGTGTTTTTCCACACTAATACAAGTGCAATAGTGGTTTCCTGCACCAACACAAGTGCGAAAAGTGGTTTTTCAACACTAACACAAGTGCGAAAAGTGGTTTTTCAACACTAACACAAGTGCAAAAAGTGGTTTTTCCACACTAATACAAGTGCAAAAGTGGTTTCCTGCACCAACACAAGTGCGAAAAGTGGTTTTTCAACACTAACACAAGTGCGAAAAGTGGTTTTTCAACACTATCACAAGTGCAAAAAGTGGTTTTTCAACACTAATACAAGTGCGAAAAGTGGTTTTTCCACACTAATACAAGTGCAAAAGTGGTTTCCTGCACCAACACAAGTGCGAAAAGTGGTTTTTCAACACTAACACAAGTGCGAAAAGTGGTTTTTCAACACTATCACAAGTGCAAAAAGTGTTTTTTCCACACTAATACAAGTGCAAAAGTGGTTTCCTGCACCAACATAAGTGCGAAAAGTGGTTTTTCAACACTATCACAAGTGCAAAAAGTGTTTTTTCCACACCAATACAAGTGCGAAAAGTGGTTTTTCCACACTAATACAAGTGCAAAAGTGGTTTCCTGCACCAACACAAGTGCGAAAAGTGGTTTTTCCACACTAACACAAGTGCGAAAAGTGGTTTTTCAACACTAACACAAGTGCGAAAAGTGGTTTTTCAACACTAACACAAGTGCGAAAAGTGGTTTTTCCACACTAATACAAGTGCAAAAGTGGTTTCCTGCACCAACACAAGTGCAAAAAGTGGTTTTTCAACACTAACACAAGTGCGAATAGTGGTTTTTCAACACTAACACAAGTGCGAATAGTGGTTTTTCAACACTAACACAAGTGCGAAAAATGGTTTTTCAACACTATCACAAGTGCAAAAAGTGTTTTTTCCACACTAATACAAGTGCAAAAGTGGTTTCCTGCACCAACACAAGTGCGAAAAGTGGTTTTTCAACACTAACACAAGTGCGAAAAGTGGTTTTTCAACACTAACACAAGTGCGAAAAGTGGTTTTTCCACACTAATACAAGTGCAAAAGTGGTTTCCTGCACCAACACAAGTGCGAAAAGTGGTTTTTCAACACTAACACAAGTGCGAAAAGTGGTTTTGCCACACTAATACAAGTGCAAAAGTGGTTTCCTGCACCAACACAAGTGCGAAAAGTGGATTTTCAACACTAACACAAGTGCGAAAAGTGGTTTTTCAACACTAACACAAGTGCGAAAAGTGGTTTTTCCACACTAATACAAGTGCAAAAGTGGTTTCCTGCACCAACACAAGTGCGAAAAGTGGTTTTTCAACACAACACAAGTGCGAAAAGTGGTTTTTCAACACTAACACAAGTGCGAAAAGTGGTTTTTCAACACTAACACAAGTGCGAAAAGTGGTTTTTCCACACTAATACAAGTGCAAAAGTGGTTTCCTGCACCAACACAAGTGCGAAAAGTGGTTTTTCAACACTAACACAAGTGCGAAAAGTGGTTTTTCAACACTAACACAAGTGCGAAAAGTGATTTTTCTACACTAATACAAGTGCAATAGTGGTTTCCTGCACCAACACAAGTGCGAAATCTGGTTTTTGTACACTAACACAAGTGCGAAAAGTGGTTTTTCAACACTAACACAAGTGCGAAAAGTGTTTTTCCACACTAATACAAGTGCAATAGTGGTTTCCTGCACCAACACAAGTGCGAAAAGTGGTTTTTCAACACTAACACAAGTGCGAAAAGTGGTTTTTCAACACTAACACAAGTGCGAAAAGTGGTTTTTCAACACTAACACAAGTGCAAAAAGTGGTTTTTCCACACTAATACAAGTGCAAAAGTGGTTTCCTGCACCAACACAAGTGCGAAAAGTGGTTTTTCAACACTAACACAAGTGCGAAAAGTGGTTTTTCAACACTATCACAAGTGCGAAAAGTGGTTTTTCAACACTAATACAAGTGCGAAAAGTGGTTTTTCCACACTAATACAAGTGCAAAAGTGGTTTCCTGCACCAACACAAGTGCGAAAAGTGGTTTTTCAACACTAACACAAGTGCAAAAAGTGGTTTTTCAACACTAACACAAGTGCGAATAGTGGTTTTTCAACACTAACACAAGTGCGAATAGTGGTTTTTCAACACTAACACAAGTGCGAAAAATGGTTTTTCAACACTATCACAAGTGCAAAAAGTGTTTTTTCCACACTAATACAAGTGCAAAAGTGGTTTCCTGCACCAACACAAGTGCGAAAAGTGGTTTTTCAACACTAACACAAGTGCGAAAAGTGGTTTTTCAACACTAACACAAGTGCGAAAAGTGGTTTTTCCACACTAATACAAGTGCAAAAGTGGTTTCCTGCACCAACACAAGTGCGAAAAGTGGTTTTTCAACACTAACACAAGTGCGAAAAGTGGTTTTGCCACACTAATACAAGTGCAAAAGTGGTTTCCTGCACCAACACAAGTGCGAAAAGTGGATTTTCAACACTAACACAAGTGCGAAAAGTGGTTTTTCAACACTAACACAAGTGCGAAAAGTGGTTTTTCCACACTAATACAAGTGCAAAAGTGGTTTCCTGCACCAACACAAGTGCGAAAAGTGGTTTTTCAACACTAACACAAGTGCGAAAAGTGGTTTTTCAACACTAACACAAGTGCGAAAAGTGATTTTTCTACACTAATACAAGTGCAATAGTGGTTTCCTGCACCAACACAAAGTGCGAAATCTGGTTTTTGTACACTAACACAAGTGCGAAAAGTGGTTTTTCAACACTAACACAAGTGCGAAAAGTGTTTTTCCACACTAATACAAGTGCAATAGTGGTTTCCTGCACCAACACAAGTGCGAAAAGTGGTTTTTCAACACTAACACAAGTGCGAAAAGTGGTTTTTCAACACTAACACAAGTGCGAAAAGTGGTTTTTCAACACTAACACAAGTGCAAAAAGTGTTTTTTCCACACTAATACAAGTGCAAAAGTGGTTTCCTGCACCAACACAAGTGCGAAAAGTGGTTTTTCAACACTAACACAAGTGCGAAAAGTGGTTTTTCAACACTAACACAAGTGCGAAAAGTGGTTTTTCCACACTAATACAAGTGCAAAAGTGGTTTCCTGCACCAACACAAGTGCGAAAAGTGGTTTTTCAACACTAACACAAGTGCGAAAAGTGGTTTTGCCACACTAATACAAGTGCAAAAGTGGTTTCCTGCACCAACACAAGTGCGAAAAGTGGATTTTCAACACTAACACAAGTGCGAAAAGTGGTTTTTCAACACTAACACAAGTGCGAAAAGTGGTTTTTCCACACTAATACAAGTGCAAAAGTGGTTTCCTGCACCAACACAAGTGCGAAAAGTGGTTTTTCAACACAACACAAGTGCGAAAAGTGGTTTTTCAACACTAACACAAGTGCGAAAAGTGGTTTTTCAACACTAACACAAGTGCGAAAAGTGGTTTTTCCACACTAATACAAGTGCAAAAGTGGTTTCCTGCACCAACACAAGTGCGAAAAGTGGTTTTTCAACACTAACACAAGTGCGAAAAGTGGTTTTTCAACACTAACACAAGTGCGAAAAGTGATTTTTCTACACTAATACAAGTGCAATAGTGGTTTCCTGCACCAACACAAGTGCGAAATCTGGTTTTTGTACACTAACACAAGTGCGAAAAGTGGTTTTTCAACACTAACACAAGTGCGAAAAGTGTTTTTCCACACTAATACAAGTGCAATAGTGGTTTCCTGCACCAACACAAGTGCGAAAAGTGGTTTTTCAACACTAACACAAGTGCGAAAAGTGGTTTTTCAACACTAACACAAGTGCGAAAAGTGGTTTTTCAACACTAACACAAGTGCAAAAAGTGGTTTTTCCACACTAATACAAGTGCAAAAGTGGTTTCCTGCACCAACACAAGTGCGAAAAGTGGTTTTTCAACACTAACACAAGTGCGAAAAGTGGTTTTTCAACACTATCACAAGTGCAAAAAGTGTTTTTTCCACACTAATACAAGTGCAAAAGTGGTTTCCTGCACCAACACAAGTGCGAAAAGTGGTTTTTCAACACTATCACAAGTGCAAAAAGTGTTTTTTCCACACTAATACAAGTGCGAAAAGTGGTTTTTCCACACTAATACAAGTGCAAAAGTGGTTTCCTGCACCAACACAAGTGCGAAAAGTGGTTTTTCCACACTAACACAAGTGCGAAAAGTGGTTTTTCAACACTAACACAAGTGCGAAAAGTGGTTTTTCAACACTAACACAAGTGCGAAAAGTGGTTTTTCCACACTAATACAAGTGCAAAAGTGGTTTCCTGCACCAACACAAGTGCGAAAAGTGGTTTTTCAACACTAACACAAGTGCGAAAAGTGGTTTTTCAACACTAACATAATTGCGAAAAGTGGTTTTTCCACACTAATACAAGTGCAAAAGTGGTTTCCTGCACCAACACAAGTGCGAAAAGTGGTTTTTCCACACTAACACAAGTGCGAAAAGTGGTTTTTCAACACTAACACAAGTGCGAAAAGTGGTTTTTCCACACTAATACAATTGCAAAAGTGGTTTCCTGCACCAACACAAGTGCGAAAAGTGGTTTCCTGCACCAACACAAGTGCGAAAAGTGGTTTTTCAACACTAACACAATTGCGAAAAGTGGTTTTTCAACACTATCACAAGTGCAAAAAGTGTTTTTTCCACACTAATACAAGTGCAAAAGTGGCTTCCTGCACCAACACAAGTGCAAAAAGTGGTTTTTCAACACTAACACAAGTGCAAAAAGTGGTTTTTCAACACTAACACAAGTGCGAAAAGTGGTTTTTCCACACTAATACAAGTGCAAAAGTGGTTTCCTGCACCAACACAAGTGCGAAAGGTGGTTTTTCAACACTAACACAAGTGCGAAAAGTGGTTTTTCAACACTATCACAAGTGCAAAAAGTGTTTTTTCCACACTAATACAAGTGCGAAAAGTGGTTTTTCCACACTAATACAAGTGCAAAAGTGGTTTCCTGCACCAACACAAGTGCGAAAAGTGGTTTTTCCACACTAACACAAGTGCGAAAAGTGGTTTTTCAACACTAACACAAGTGCGAAAAGTGGTTTTTCAACACTAACACAAGTGCGAAAAGTGGTTTTTCCACACTAATACAAGTGCAAAAGTGGTTTCCTGCACCAACACAAGTGCGAAAAGTGGTTTTTCAAAACTAACACAAGGGCGAAAAGTGGTTTTTCAACACTAACACAAGTGCGAAAAGTGGTTTTTCAACACTAACACAAGTGCAAAAAGTGGTTTTTCAACACTAACACAAGTGCAAAAAGTGGTTTTTCAACACTAACACAAGTGCAAAAAGTGTTTTTTCAACACTAACACAAGTGCGAAAAGTGTTTTTTCCACACTAATACAAGTGCAAAAGTGGTTTCCTGCACCAACACAAGTGCGAAAAGTGGTTTTTCAACACTAACACAAGTGCGAAAAGTGGTTTCCTGCACCAACACAAGTGCGAAAAGTGGTTTTTCAACACTAACACAAGTGCGAAAAGTGGTTTTACCACACTAATACAAGTGCGAAAAGTGGTTTTTCCACACTAATACAAGTGCAAAAGTGGTTTCCTGCACCAACACAAGTGCGAAAAGTGGTTTTTCAACACTAACACAAGTGCGAAAAGTGGTTTTTCAACACTAACACAAGTGCGAAAAGTGGTTTTTCCACACTAATACAAGTGCAAAAGTGGTTTCCTGCACCAACACAAGTGCGAAAAGTGGTTTTTCAACACTAACACAAGTGCGAAAAGTGGTTTTTCAACACTATCACAAGTGGGAAAAGTGGTTTTTCAACACTAACACAAGTGCGAAAAGTGGTTTTTCAACACTATCACAAATGCAAAAAGTGTTTTTTCCACACTAATACAAGTGCAAAAGTGGTTTCCTGCACCAACACAAGTGCGAAAAGTGGTTTTTCAACACTAACACAAGTGCGAAAAGTGGTTTTTCAACACTAACACATGTGCGAAAAGTGGTTTTCCACACCAATACAAGTGCAAAAGTGGTTTCCTGCACCAACACAAGTGCGAAAAGTGCTTTTTCAACACTAACACAAGTGCGAAAAGTTCTTTTTCAACACTAACACAAGTGCGAAAAGTGGTTTTTCCACACTAATACAAGTGCAAAAGTGATTTCCTGCACCAACACAAGTGCGAAAAGTGGTTTTTCAACACGAACACAAGTGCGAAAAGTGTTTTTTCCACACTAATACAAGTGCAAAAGTGGTTTCCTGCACCAACACAAGTGCGAAAAGTGCTTTTTCAACACTAACACAAGTGCGAAAAGTGCTTTTTCAACACTAACACAAGTGCGAAAAGTGGTTTTTCAACACTATCACAAGTGCAAAAAGTGTTTTTTTCCACACTAATACAAGTGCAAAAGTGGTTTCCTGCACCAACACAAGTGCGAAAAGTGGTTTTTTAACACTAACACAAGTGCAAAATGTGGTTTTTCAACACTAACACAAGTGCGAAAGGTGTTTTTTCAACACTAACACAAGTGCAAAAAGTGTTTTTTCCACACTAATACAAGTGCAAAAGTGGTTTCCTGCACCAACACAAGTGCGAAAAGTGGTTTTTCAACACTAACACAAGTGCGAAAAGTGGTTTATCAACACTAACACAAGTGCGAAAAGTGGTTTTTCCACACTAATACAAGTGCAAAAGTGGTTTCCTGCACCAACACAAGTGCGAAAAGTGGTTTTTCAACACTAACACAAGTGCGAAAAGTGGTTTTTCAACACTAACACAAGTGTGAAAAGTGGTTTTTCCACACTAATACAAGTGCAAAAGTGGTTTCCTGCACCAACACAAGTGCAAAAAGTGTTTTTCCACACTAATGCAAGTGCAAAAGTGGTTTCCTGCACCACCACAAGTGCGAAAAGTGGTTTTTCAACACTAACACAAGTGCGAAAAGTGGTTTTTCCACACTAATACAAGTGCAAAAGTGGTTTTTCAACACTAACACAAGTGCGAAAAGTGGTTTTTCAACACTAACACAAGTGTGAAAAGTGGTTTTTCAACACTAACACAAGTGCGAAAAGTGGTTTTTCAACACTAACACAAGTGCGAAAAGTGGTTTTTCAACACTAACACAAGTGCGAAAAGTGGTTTTTCAACACTAATACAAGTGCAAAAGTGGTTTCCTGCACCAACACAAGTGCGAAAAGTGGTTTTTCAACACTAACAAGTGCGAAAAGTGGTTTTTCAACACTATCACAAATGCAAAAAGTGTTTTTTCCACACTAATACAAGTGCAAAAGTGGTTTCCTGCACCAACACAAGTGCGAAAAGTGGTTTTTCAACACTAACGCAAGTGCGAAAAGTGGTTTTTCAACACTAACACAAGTGCGAAAAGTGGTTTTTCCACACTAATACAAGTGCAAAAAGTGGTTTCCTGCACCAACACAAGTGCAAAAAGTGGTTTTTCAACACTAACACAAGTGCGAAAAGTGGTTTTTCAACACTAACACAAGTGCGAAAAGTGGTTTTTCAACACTATCACAAGTGCAAAAGTGGTTTCCTGCACCAACACAAGTGCGAAAAGTGGTTTTTCAACACTAACACAAGTGCGAAAAGTGGTTTTTCAACACTAACACAAGTGCGAAAAGTGTTTTTTCCACACTAATACAAGTGCAAAAGTGGTTTCCTGCACCAACACAAGTGCGAAAAGTGGTTTTTCAACACTAACACAAGTGCAAAAAGTGGTTTTTCAACACTAACACAAATGCGAAAAGTGTTTTTTCAACACTAACACAAGTGCGAAAAGTGTTTTTTCCACACTAATACAAGTGCAAAAGTGGTTTCCTGCACCAACACAAGTGCGAAAAGTGGTTTTTCAACACTAACACAAGTGCGAAAAGTGGTTTCCTGCACCAACACAAGTGCGAAAAGTGGTTTTTCAACACTAACACAAGTGCGAAAAGTGGTTTTACCACACTAATACAAGTGCGAAAAGTGGTTTTTCCACACTAATACAAGTGCAAAAGTGGTTTCCTGCACCAACACAAGTGCGAAAAGTGGTTTTTCAACACTAACACAAGTGCGAAAAGTGGTTTTTCAACACCAACACAAGTGCGAAAAGTGGTTTTTCCACACTAATACAAGTGCAAAAGTGGTTTCCTGCACCAACACAAGTGCGAAAAGTGGTTTTTCAACAATAACAAGTGCGAAAAGTGGTTTTTCAACACTATCACAAGTGGGAAAAGTGGTTTTTCAACACTAACACAAGTGCGAAAAGTGGTTTTTCAACACTATCACAAATGCAAAAAGTGTTTTTTCCACACTAATACAAGTGCAAAAGTGGTTTCCTGCACCAACACAAGTGCGAAAAGTGGTTTTTCAACACTAACACAAGTGCGAAAAGTGGTTTTTCAACACTAACACAAGTGCGAAAAGTGGTTTTTCAACACTAACACAAGTGCGAAAAGTGGTTTTTCAACACTAACACAAGTGCGAAAAGTGGTTTTTCAACACTAACACAAGTGCGAAAGTGGTTTTTCAACACTAACACAAGTGCGAAAAGTGTTTTCTCCACACTAATACAAGTGCAAAAGTGGTTTCCTGCACCAACACAAGTGCGAAAAGTGGTTTTTCAACACTAACGCAAGTGCGAAAAGTGGTTTTTCAACACTAACACAAGTGCAAAAAGTGGTTTTTCCACACTAATACAAGTGCAAAAAGTGGTTTCCTGCACCAACACAAGTGCAAAAAGTGTTTTTTCAACACTAACACAAGTGCGAAAAGTGGTTTTTCAACACTAACACAAGTGCGAAAAGTGGTTTTTCAACACTATCACAAGTGCAAAAGTGGTTTCCTGCACCAACACAAGTGCGAAAAGTGGTTTTTCAACACTAACACAAGTGCGAAAAGTGGTTTTTCAACACTAACACAAGTGCGAAAAGTGTTTTTTCAACACTAACACAAGTGCGAAAAGTGTTTTTTCCACACTAATACAAGTGCAAAAGTGGTTTCCTGCACTAACACAAGTGCAAAAAGTGGTTTTTCAACACTAACACAAGTGCAAAAAGTGGTTTTTCAACACTAACACAAGTGCGAAAAGTGTTTTTTCAACACTAACACAAGTGCGAAAAGTGTTTTTTCCACACTAATACAAGTGCAAAAGTGGTTTCCTGCACCAACACAAGTGCGAAAAGTGGTTTTTCAACACTAACACAAGTGCGAAAAGTGGTTTCCTGCACCAACACAAGTGCGAAAAGTGGTTTTTCAACACTAACACAAGTGCGAAAAGTGGTTTTACCACACTAATACAAGTGCGAAAAGTGGTTTTTCCACACTAATACAAGTGCAAAAGTGGTTTCCTGCACCAACACAAGTGCGAAAAGTGGTTTTTCAACACTAACACAAGTGCGAAAAGTGGTTTTTCAACACCAACACAAGTGCGAAAAGTGGTTTTTCCACACTAATACAAGTGCAAAAGTGGTTTCCTGCACCAACACAAGTGCGAAAAGTGGTTTTTCAACACTAACACAAGTGCGAAAAGTGGTTTTTCAACACTATCACAAGTGGGAAAAGTGGTTTTTCAACACTAACACAAGTGCGAAAAGTGGTTTTTCAACACTATCACAAATGCAAAAAGTGTTTTTTCCACACTAATACCATTGCAAAAGTGGTTTCCTGCACCAACACAAGTGCGAAAAGTGGTTTTTCAACACTAACACAAGTGCGAAAAGTGGTTTTTCAACACTAACACAAGTGCGAAAAGTGGTTTTCCACACCAATACAAGTGCAAAAGTGGTTTCCTGCACCAACACAAGTGCGAAAAGTGCTTTTTCAACACTAACACAAGTGCGAAAAGTGGTTTTTCCACACTAATACAAGTGCAAAAGTGGTTTCCTGCACCAACACAAGTGTGAAAAGTGGTTTTTCAACACTAACACAAGTGCGAAAAGTGTTTTTTCCACACTAATACAAGTGCAAAAGTGGTTTCCTGCACCAACACAAGTGCGAAAAGTGGTTTTTCAACACTAACACAAGTGCGAAAAGTGGTTTTTCAACACTAACACAAGTGCGAAAAGTGGTTTTTCAACACTATCACAAGTGCAAAAAGTGTTTTTTCCACACTAATACCATTGCAAAAGTGGTTTCCTGCACCAACACAAGTGCGAAAAGTGGTTTTTCAACACTAACACAAGTGCGAAAAGTGGTTTTCCACACCAATACAAGTGCATAAGTGGTTTCCTGCACCAACACAAGTGCGAAAAGTGCTTTTTCAACACTAACACAAGTGCGAAAAGTGCTTTTTCAACACTAACACAAGTGCGAAAAGTGGTTTATCCACACTAATACAAGTGCAAAAGTGATTTCCTGCACCAACACAAGTGCGAAAAGTGGTTTTTCAACACTAACACAAGTGCGAAAAGTGTTTTTTCCACACTAATACAAGTGCAAAAGTGGTTTCCTGCACCAACACATGTGCGAAAAGTGGTTTTTCAACACTAACACAAGTGCGAAAAGTGGTTTTTCAACACTAACACAAGTGCGAAAAGTGGTTTTTCAACACTATCACAAGTGCAAAAAGTGTTTTTTTCCACACTAATACAAGTGCAAAAGTGGTTTCCTGCACCAACACAAGTGCGAAAAGTGGTTTTTCAACACTAACACAAGTGCAAAATGTGGTTTTCAACACTAACACAAGTGCGAAAGGTGTTTTTCAACACTAACACAAGTGCAAAAAGTGTTTTTTCCACACTAATACAAGTGCAAAAGTGGTTTCCTGCACCAACACAAGTGCGAAAAGTGGTTTTTCAACACTAACACAAGTGCGAAAAGTGGTTTTTCAACACTAACACAAGTGCGAAAAGTGGTTTTTCAACACTAACACAAGTGCGAAAAGTGGTTTTTCCACACTAATACAAGTGCAAAAGTGGTTTCCTGCACCAACACAAGTGCGAAAAGTGGTTTTTCAACACTAACACAAGTGCGAAAAGTGGTTTTTTAACACTATCACAAGTGCAAAAAGTGTTTTTCCACACTAATACAAGTGCAAAAGTGGTTTCCTGCACCAACACAAGTGCGAAAAGTGGTTTTTCAACACTAACACAAGTGCGAAAAGTGTTTTTTTCCACACTAATACAAGTGCAAAAGTGGTTTCCTGCACTAACACAAGTGCGAAAAGTGGTTTTTCAACACTAACACAAGTGCGAAAAGTGGTTTTTCAACACTAACACAAGTGTGAAAAGTGGTTTTTCCACACTAATACAAGTGCAAAAGTGGTTTCCTGCACCAACACAAGTGCAAAAAGTGTTTTTCCACACTAATGCAAGTGCAAAAGTGGTTTCCTGCACCACCACAAGTGCGAAAAGTGGTTTTTCAACACTAACACAAGTGCGAAAAGTGGTTTTTCCACACTAATACAAGTGCAAAAGTGGTTTCCTGCACCAACACAAGTGCGAAAAGTGGTTTTTCAACACTAACACAAGTGCGAAAAGTGGTTTTTCAACACTAACACAAGTGCGAAAAGTGGTTTTTCAACACTAACACAAGTGTGAAAAGTGTTTTCTCCACACTAATACAAGTGCAAAAGTGGTTTCCTGCACCAACACAAGTGCGAAAAGTGGTTTTTCAACACTAACAAGTGCGAAAAGTGGTTTTTCAACACTATCACAAATGCAAAAAGTGTTTTTTCCACACTAATACAAGTGCAAAAGTAGTTTCCTGCACCAACACAAGTGCGAAAAGTGGTTTTTCAACACTAACACAAGTGCGAAAAGTGGTTTTTCCACACCAATACAAGTGCAAAAGTGGTTTCCTGCACCAACACAAGTGCGAAAAGTGGTTTTTCAACACTAACACAAGTGCGAAAAGTGGTTTTTCAACACTATCACAAGTGCAAAAGTGGTTTCCTGCACCAACACAAGTGCGAAAAGTGGTTTTTCAACACTAACACAAGTGCGAAAAGTGGTTTTTCCACACTAATACAAGTGCGAAAAGTGGTTTTTCCACACTAATACAAGTGCGAAAAGTGGTTTTTCAACACTAACACAAGTGCAA
Source organism: Myxine glutinosa (assembly GCF_964187855.1). NCBI lineage: Eukaryota > Metazoa > Chordata > Myxini > Myxiniformes > Myxinidae > Myxine > Myxine glutinosa. Next base: position 35,758 of record NW_027617517.1, on the reverse strand, counting down.
AAGTGGTTTCCTGCACCAACACAAGTGCGAAAAGTGGTTTTTCCACACTAATACAAGTGCAAAAGTGGTTTCCTGCGCCAACACAAGTGCGAAAGGTGGTTTTTCAACACTAACGCAAGTGCGAAAAGTGGTTTTTCAACACTAACACAAGTGCGAAAAGTGGTTTTTCAACACTAACAGAAGTGCAAAAAGTGGTTTTTCAACACTACCACAAGTGCGAAAAGTGGTTTTTCAACACTATCACAAGTGCAAAAAGTGTGTTTTCCACACTAATACAACTGCAAAAGTGGTTTCCTGCACCAACACAAGTGCGAAAAGTAGTTTTTCAACACTAACACAAGTGCGAAAAGTGGTTTTTCAACACTAACACAAGTGCGAAAAGTGGTTTTCCACACTAATACAACTGCAAAAGTGGTTTCCTGCACCAACACAAGTGCAAAAAGTGGTTTTTCAACACTAACACAAGTGCGAAAAGTGGTTTTTCAACACTAACACAAGTGCGAAAAGTGGTTTTTCCACACTAATACAAGTGCAAAAGTGGTTTCCTGCACCAACACAAGTGCGAAAAGTGGTTTTTCCACACTAATACAAGTGCAAAAGTGGTTTCCTGCACTAACACAAGTGCGAAAAGTGGTTTTTCAACACTAACACAAGTGCAAAAAGTGTTTTTTCCACACTAATACAAGTGCAAAACTGGTTTCCTGCACCAACACAAGTGCGAAAAGTGGTTTTTCAACACTAACACAAGTGCGAAAAGTGGTTTTTCAACACTAACACAAGTGCAAAAAGTGGTTTTTCAACACTAACACAAGTGCAAAAAGTGTTTTTCCACACTAATACAAGTGCAAAAGTGGTTTCCGCACCAACACAAGTGCGAAAAGTGGTTTTTCAACACTAACACAAGTGCGAAAAGTGGTTTTTCAACACTAACACAAGTGCGAAAAGTGGTTTTTCAACACTAACACAAGTGCGAAAAGTGGTTTTTCAACACTAACACAAGTGCGAAAAGTGGTTTTTCAACACTAACACAAGTGCGAAAAGTGGTTTTTCCACACTAATACAAGTGCAAAAGTGGTTTCCTGCACCACCACAAGTGCGAAAAGTGGTTTTTCAACACTAACACAAGTGCGAAAAGTGGTTTTTCAACACTAACAAGTGCGAAAAGTGGTTTTTCCACACTAATACAAGTGCAAAAGTGGTTTCCTGCACCAACACAAGTGCGAAAAGTGGTTTTTCAACACTAACACAAGTGCGAAAAGTGGTTTTTCCACACTAATACAAATGCAAAAGTGGTTTCCTGCACCAACACAAGTGCGAAAAGTGGTTTTTCAACACTAACACAAGTGCGAAAAGTGGTTTTTCAACACTAACACAAGTGCAAAAAGTGGTTTTTCAACACTAACACAAGTGCGAAAGGTGTTTTTTCAACACTAACACAAGTGCAAAAAGTGTTTTTTCCACACTAATACAAGTGCAAAAGTGGTTTCCTGCACCAACACAAGTGCGAAAAGTGGTTTTTCAACACTAACACAAGTGCGAAAAGTGGTTTTTCAACACTAACACAAGTGCGAAAAGTGGTTTTTCAACACTAACACAAGTGCGAAAAGTGGTTTTTCCACACTAATACAAGTGCAAAAGTGGTTTCCTGCACCAACACAAGTGCGAAAAGTGGTTTTTCAACACTAACAGAAGTGCGAAAAGTGGTTTTTCAACACTAACACAAGTGCGAAAAGTGGTTTTTCAACACTAACACAAGTGCGAAAAGTGGTTTTTCCACACTAATACAAGTGCAAAAGTGGTTTCCTGCACCAACACAAGTGCGAAAAGTGGTTTTTCAACACTATCACAAGTGCACAAAGTGTTTTTCCACACTAATACAAGTGCAAAAGTGGTTTCCTGCACCAACACAAGTGCGAAAAGTGGTTTTTCAACACTAACACAAGTGCGAAAAGTGGTTTTTCAACACTAACACAAGTGCAAAAAGTGGTTTTTCAACACTAACACAAGTGCGAAAGGTGTTTTTTCAACACTAACACAAGTGCAAAAAGTGTTTTTTCCACACTAATACAAGTGCAAAAGTGGTTTCCTGCACCAACACAAGTGCGAAAAGTGGTTTTTCAACACTAACACAAGTGCGAAAAGTGGTTTTTCAACACTAACACAAGTGCGAAAAGTGGTTTTTCAACACTATCACAAGTGCAAAAAGTGTTTTTTCCACACTAATACAAGTGCGAAAAGTGGTTTTTCAACACTAACACAAGTGCGAAAATTGGTTTTTCCACACTAATACAAGTGCGAAAAGTGGTTTTTCCACACTAATACAAGTGCGAAAAGTGGTTTTTCAACACTAACACAAGTGCAAAAGTGGTTTCCTGCACCAACACACGTGCGAAAAGTGGTTTTTCCACACTAATACAAGTGCAAAAGTGGTTTCCTGCGCCAACACAAGTGCGAAAGGTGGTTTTTCAACACTAACACAAGTGCGAAAAGTGGTTTTTCAACACTAACAGAAGTGCAAAAAGTGGTTTTTCCACACTAATACAAGTGCAAAAGTGGTTTCCTGCACCAACACAAGTGCGAAAAGTGGTTTTTCAACACTAACACAAGTGCAAAAGTGGTTTCCTGCACCAACACACGTGCGAAAAGTGGTTTTTCCACACTAATACAAGTGCAAAAGTGGTTTCCTGCGCCAACACAAGTGCGAAAAGTGGTTTTTCAACACTAACACAAGTGCGAAAAGTGGTTTTTCAACACTAACAGAAGTGCAAAAAGTGGTTTTTCCACACTAATACAAGTGCAAAAGTGGTTTCCTGCACCAACACAAGTGCGAAAAGTGGTTTTTCAACACTAACACAAGTGCGAAAAGTGGTTTTTCAACACTAACACAAGTGCGAAAAGTGGTTTTCCACACTAATACAACTGCAAAAGTGGTTTCCTGCACCAACACAAGTGCAAAAAGTGGTTTTTCAACACTAACACAAGTGCGAAAAGTGGTTTTTTCAACACTAACACAAGTGCGAAAAGTGGTTTTTCCACACTAATACAAGTGCAAAAGTGGTTTCCTGCACCAACACAAGTGCGAAAAGTGGTTTTTCCACACTAATACAAGTGCAAAAGTGGTTTCCTGCACTAACACAAGTGCGAAAAGTGGTTTTTCAACACTAACACAAGTGCAAAAAGTGTTTTTTCCACACTAATACAAGTGCAAAAGTGGTTTCCTGCACCAACACAAGCGCGAAAAGTGGTTTTTCAACACTAACACAAGTGCGAAAAGTGGTTTTTCAACACTAACACAAGTGCAAAAAGTGGTTTTTCAACACTAACACAAGTGCGAAAAGTGGTTTTTCAACACTAACACAAGTGCGAAAAGTGGTTTTTCCACACCAATACAAGTGCAAAAGTGGTTTCCTGCACCAACACAAGTGCGAAAAGTCGTTTTTCAACACTAACACAAGTGCGAAAAGTGGTTTTTTAACACTATCACAAGTGCAAAAAGTGTTTTTCCACACTAATACAAGTGCAAAAGTGGTTTCCTGCACCAACACAAGTGCGAAAAGTGGTTTTTCAACACTAAAGCAAGTGCGAAAATGTTTTTTCCACACTAATACAAGTGCAAAAGTGGTTTCCTGCACCAACACAAGTGCGAAAAGTGGTTTTTCAACACTAACACAAGTGCGAAAAGTGGTTTTTCAACACTAACACAAGTGTGAAAAGTGGTTTTTCCACACTAATACAAGTGCAAAAGTGGTTTGCTGCACCAACACAAGTGCAAAAAGTGTTTTTCCACACTAATGCAAGTGCAAAAGTGGTTTCCTGCACCACCACAAGTGCGAAAAGTGGTTTTTCAACACTAACAAGTGCGAAAAGTGGTTTTTCCACACTAATACAAGTGCAAAAGTGGTTTCCTGCACCAACACAAGTGCGAAAAGTGGTTTTTCAACACTAACACAAGTGCGAAAAGTGGTTTTTCAACACTAACACAAGTGCGAAAAGTGGTTTTTCAACACTAACACAAGTGCGAAAAGTGTTTTCTCCACACTAATACAAGTGCAAAAGTGGTTTCCTGCACCAACACAAGTGCGAAAAGTGGTTTTTCAACACTAACAAGTGCGAAAAGTGGTTTTTCAACACTATCACAAATGCAAAAAGTGTTTTTTCCACACTAATACAAGTGCAAAAGTGGTTTCCTGCACCAACACAAGTGCGAAAAGTGGTTTTTCAACACTAACACAAGTGCGAAAAGTGTTTTTTCCACACTAATACAAGTGCAAAAGTGGTTCCTGCACCAACACAAGTGCGAAAAGTGGTTTTTCAACACTAACACAAGTGCGAAAAGTGGTTTTTCAACACTAACACAAGTGTGAAAAGTGGTTTTTCCACACTAATACAAGTGCAAAAGTGGTTTCCTGCACCAACACAAGTGCAAAAAGTGGTTTCCTGCACTAACACAAGTGCGAAAAGTGGTTTTTCAACACTAACACAAGTGCAAAAAGTGGTTTTTCAACACTAACACAAGTGCGAAAAGTGGTTTTTCCACACTAATACAAGTGCAAAAGTGGTTTCCTGCACCAACACAAGTGCGAAAAGTGGTTTTTCAACACTAACACAAGTGCGAAAAGTGGTTTTTCAACACTAACACAAGTGCGAAAAGTGGTTTTTCAACACTAACACAAGTGCGAAAAGTGGTTTTTCAACACTAACACAAGTGCGAAAAGTGTTTTCTCCACACTAATACAAGTGCAAAAGTGGTTTCCTGCACCAACATAAGTGCGAAAAGTGGTTTTTCAACACTAACAAGTGCGAAAAGTGGTTTTTCAACACTATCACAAATGCAAAAAGTGTTTTTTCCACACTAATACAAGTGCAAAAGTGGTTTCCTGCACCAACACAAGTGCGAAAAGTGGTTTTTCAACACTAACACAAGTGCGAAAAGTGGTTTTTCAACACTAACACAAGTGCGAAAAGTGGTTTTTCCACACCAATACAAGTGCAAAAGTGGTTTCCTGCACCAACACAAGTGCGAAAAGTCGTTTTTCAACACTAACACAAGTGCGAAAAGTGCTTTTTCAACACTAACACTAGTGCAAAAAGTGGTTTTTCCACACTAATACAAGTGCAAAAAGTGGTTTCCTGCACCAACACAAGTGCAAAAAGTGGTTTTTCAACACTAACACAAGTGCGAAAAGTGGTTTTTCAACACTAACACAAGTGCGAAAAGTGTTTTTTCCACACTAATACAAGTGCAAAAGTGGTTTCCTGCACCAACACAAGTGCGAAAAGTGGTTTTTCAACACTAACACAAGTGCGAAAAGTGGTTTTAGAACACTAACACAAGTGCGAAAAGTGGTTTTTCAACACTAACACAAGTGCAAAAAGTGGTTTTTCAACACTAACACAAGTGCAAAAAGTGGTTTTCAACACTAACACAAGTGCAAAAAGTGTTTTTTCAACACTAACACAAGTGCGAAAAGTGTTTTTTCCACACTAATACAAGTGCAAAAGTGGTTTCCTGCACCAACACAAGTGCGAAAAGTGGTTTTTCAACACTAACACAAGTGCGAAAAGTGGTTTCCTGCACCAACACAAGTGCGAAAAGTGGTTTTACCACACTAATACAAGTGCGAAAAGTGGTTTTTCCACACTAATACAAGTGCAAAAGTGGTTTCCTGCACCAACACAAGTGCGAAAAGTGGTTTTTCAACACTAACACAAGTGCGAAAAGTGGTTTTTCAACACTAACACAAGTGCGAAAAGTGGTTTTTCCACACTAATACAAGTGCAAAAGTGGTTTCCTGCACCAACACAATGTGCGAAAAGTGGTTTTTCAACACTAACACAAGTGCGAAAAGTGGTTTTTCAACACCAACACAAGTGCGAAAAGTGTTTTTTCCACACTAATACAAGTGCAAAAGTGGTTTCCTGCACCAACACAAGTGCGAAAAGTGGTTTTTCAACACTAACACAAGTGCGAAAAGTGGTTTTTCAACACTATCACAAGTGCGAAAAGTGGTTTTTCAACACTATCACAAATGCAAAAAGTGTTTTTTCCACACTAATACAAGTGCAAAAGTGGTTTCCTGCACCAACACAAGTGCGAAAAGTGGTTTTTCAACACTAACACAAGTGCGAAAAGTGGTTTTTCAACACTAACACAAGTGCGAAAAGTGGTTTTCCACACCAATACAAGTGCAAAAGTGGTTTCCTGCACCAACACAAGTGCGAAAAGTGCTTTTTCAACACTAACACAAGTGCGAAAAGTGCTTTTTCAACACTAACACAAGTGCGAAAAGTGGTTTTTCCACACTAATACAAGTGCAAAAGTGATTTCCTGCACCAACACAAGTGCGAAAAGTGGTTTTTCAACACTAACACAAGTGCGAAAAGTGTTTTTTCCACACTAATACAAGTGCAAAAGTGGTTTCCTGCACCAACACAAGTGCGAAAAGTTGTTTTTCAACACTAACACAAGTGCGAAAAGTGGTTTTTCAACACTACCACAAGTGCGAAAAGTGGTTTTTCAACACTATCACAAGTGCAAAAAGTGGTTTTACCACACTAATACAAGTGTGAAAAGTGGTTTTTCAACACTAACACAAGTGCGAAAAGTGGTTTTTCAACACTAACACAAGTGCGAAAAGTGGTTTTACCACACTAATACAAGTGTGAAAAGTGGTTTTTCAACACTAACACAAGTGCGAAAAGTGTTTTTTCCACAATAATACAAGTGCAAAAGTGGTTTCCTGCACCAACACAAGTGCGAAAAGTGGTTTTTCAACACTAACACAAGTGCAAAATGTGGTTTTTCAACACTAACACAAGTGCGAAAGGTGTTTTTTCAACACTAACACAAGTGCGAAAAGTGGTTTTTCAACACTAACACAAGTGCGAAAAGTGGTTTTTCAACACTAACACAAGTGCGAAAAGTGTTTTCTCCACACTAATACAAGTGCAAAAGTGGTTTCCTGCACCAACACAAGTGCGAAAAGTGGTTTTTCAACACTAACAAGTGCGAAAAGTGGTTTTTCAACACTATCACAAATGCAAAAAGTGTTTTTTCCACACTAATACAAGTGCAAAAGTGGTTTCCTGCACCAACACAAGTGCGAAAAGTGGTTTTTCAACACTAACACAAGTGCGAAAAGTGTTTTTTCCACACTAATACAAGTGCAAAAGTGGTTCCTGCACCAACACAAGTGCGAAAAGTGGTTTTTCAACACTAACACAAGTGCGAAAAGTGGTTTTTCAACACTAACACAAGTGTGAAAAGTGGTTTTTCCACACTAATACAAGTGCAAAAGTGGTTTCCTGCACCAACACAAGTGCAAAAAGTGGTTTCCTGCACTAACACAAGTGCGAAAAGTGGTTTTTCAACACTAACACAAGTGCAAAAAGTGGTTTTTCAACACTAACACAAGTGCGAAAAGTGGTTTTTCCACACTAATACAAGTGCAAAAGTGGTTTCCTGCACCAACACAAGTGCGAAAAGTGGTTTTTCAACACTAACACAAGTGCGAAAAGTGGTTTTTCAACACTAACACAAGTGCGAAAAGTGGTTTTTCAACACTAACACAAGTGCGAAAAGTGGTTTTTCAACACTAACACAAGTGCGAAAAGTGTTTTCTCCACACTAATACAAGTGCAAAAGTGGTTTCCTGCACCAACATAAGTGCGAAAAGTGGTTTTTCAACACTAACAAGTGCGAAAAGTGGTTTTTCAACACTATCACAAATGCAAAAAGTGTTTTTTCCACACTAATACAAGTGCAAAAGTGGTTTCCTGCACCAACACAAGTGCGAAAAGTGGTTTTTCAACACTAACACAAGTGCGAAAAGTGGTTTTTCAACACTAACACAAGTGCGAAAAGTGGTTTTTCCACACCAATACAAGTGCAAAAGTGGTTTCCTGCACCAACACAAGTGCGAAAAGTCGTTTTTCAACACTAACACAAGTGCGAAAAGTGCTTTTTCAACACTAACACTAGTGCAAAAAGTGGTTTTTCCACACTAATACAAGTGCAAAAAGTGGTTTCCTGCACCAACACAAGTGCAAAAAGTGGTTTTTCAACACTAACACAAGTGCGAAAAGTGGTTTTTCAACACTAACACAAGTGCGAAAAGTGTTTTTTCCACACTAATACAAGTGCAAAAGTGGTTTCCTGCACCAACACAAGTGCGAAAAGTGGTTTTTCAACACTAACACAAGTGCGAAAAGTGGTTTTAGAACACTAACACAAGTGCGAAAAGTGGTTTTTCAACACTAACACAAGTGCAAAAAGTGGTTTTTCAACACTAACACAAGTGCAAAAAGTGGTTTTCAACACTAACACAAGTGCAAAAAGTGTTTTTTCAACACTAACACAAGTGCGAAAAGTGTTTTTTCCACACTAATACAAGTGCAAAAGTGGTTTCCTGCACCAACACAAGTGCGAAAAGTGGTTTTTCAACACTAACACAAGTGCGAAAAGTGGTTTCCTGCACCAACACAAGTGCGAAAAGTGGTTTTACCACACTAATACAAGTGCGAAAAGTGGTTTTTCCACACTAATACAAGTGCAAAAGTGGTTTCCTGCACCAACACAAGTGCGAAAAGTGGTTTTTCAACACTAACACAAGTGCGAAAAGTGGTTTTTCAACACTAACACAAGTGCGAAAAGTGGTTTTTCCACACTAATACAAGTGCAAAAGTGGTTTCCTGCACCAACACAATGTGCGAAAAGTGGTTTTTCAACACTAACACAAGTGCGAAAAGTGGTTTTTCAACACCAACACAAGTGCGAAAAGTGTTTTTTCCACACTAATACAAGTGCAAAAGTGGTTTCCTGCACCAACACAAGTGCGAAAAGTGGTTTTTCAACACTAACACAAGTGCGAAAAGTGGTTTTTCAACACTATCACAAGTGCGAAAAGTGGTTTTTCAACACTATCACAAATGCAAAAAGTGTTTTTTCCACACTAATACAAGTGCAAAAGTGGTTTCCTGCACCAACACAAGTGCGAAAAGTGGTTTTTCAACACTAACACAAGTGCGAAAAGTGGTTTTTCAACACTAACACAAGTGCGAAAAGTGGTTTTCCACACCAATACAAGTGCAAAAGTGGTTTCCTGCACCAACACAAGTGCGAAAAGTGCTTTTTCAACACTAACACAAGTGCGAAAAGTGCTTTTTCAACACTAACACAAGTGCGAAAAGTGGTTTTTCCACACTAATACAAGTGCAAAAGTGATTTCCTGCACCAACACAAGTGCGAAAAGTGGTTTTTCAACACTAACACAAGTGCGAAAAGTGTTTTTTCCACACTAATACAAGTGCAAAAGTGGTTTCCTGCACCAACACAAGTGCGAAAAGTTGTTTTTCAACACTAACACAAGTGCGAAAAGTGGTTTTTCAACACTACCACAAGTGCGAAAAGTGGTTTTTCAACACTATCACAAGTGCAAAAAGTGGTTTTACCACACTAATACAAGTGTGAAAAGTGGTTTTTCAACACTAACACAAGTGCGAAAAGTGGTTTTTCAACACTAACACAAGTGCGAAAAGTGGTTTTACCACACTAATACAAGTGTGAAAAGTGGTTTTTCAACACTAACACAAGTGCGAAAAGTGTTTTTTCCACAATAATACAAGTGCAAAAGTGGTTTCCTGCACCAACACAAGTGCGAAAAGTGGTTTTTCAACACTAACACAAGTGCAAAATGTGGTTTTTCAACACTAACACAAGTGCGAAAGGTGTTTTTTCAACACTAACACAAGTGCAAAAAGTGTTTTTTCCACACTAATACAAGTGCAAAAGTGGTTTCCTGCACCAACACAAGTGCGAAAAGTGGTTTTTCAACACTAACACAAGTGCGAAAAGTGGTTTTTCAACACTAACACAAGTGCGAAAAGTGGTTTTTCAACACTAACACAAGTGCGAAAAGTGGTTTTTCAACACTAATACAAGTGCAAAAGTGGTTTCCTGCACCAACACAAGTGCGAAAAGTGGTTTTTCAACACTAACACAAGTGCGAAAAGTGGTTTTTTAACACTATCACAAGTGCAAAAAGTGTTTTTCCACACTAATACAAGTGCAAAAGTGGTTTCCTGCACCAACACAAGTGCGAAAAGTGGTTTTTCAACACTAAAGCAAGTGCGAAAAATGTTTTTTCCACACTAATACAAGTGCAAAAGTGGTTTCCTGCACCAACACAAGTGCGAAAAGTGGTTTTTCAACACTAACACAAGTGCGAAAAGTGGTTTTTCAACACTAACACAAGTGTGAAAAGTGGTTTTTCCACACTAATACAAGTGCAAAAGTGGTTTGCTGCACCAACACAAGTGCAAAAAGTGTTTTTCCACACTAATGCAAGTGCAAAAGTGGTTTCCTGCACCACCACAAGTGCGAAAAGTGGTTTTTCAACACTAACAAGTGCGAAAAGTGGTTTTTCCACACTAATACAAGTGCAAAAGTGGTTTCCTGCACCAACACAAGTGCGAAAAGTGGTTTTTCAACACTAACACAAGTGCGAAAAGTGGTTTTTCAACACTAACACAAGTGCGAAAAGTGGTTTTTCAACACTAACACAAGTGCGAAAAGTGTTTTCTCCACACTAATACAAGTGCAAAAGTGGTTTCCTGCACCAACACAAGTGCGAAAAGTGGTTTTTCAACACTAACAAGTGCGAAAAGTGGTTTTTCAACACTATCACAAATGCAAAAAGTGTTTTTTCCACACTAATACAAGTGCAAAAGTGGTTTCCTGCACCAACACAAGTGCGAAAAGTGGTTTTTCAACACTAACACAAGTGCGAAAAGTGGTTTTTCAACACTAACACAAGTGCGAAAAGTGGTTTTTCAACACTATCACAAGTGCAAAAGTGGTTTCCTGCACCAACACAAGTGCGAAAAGTGGTTTTTCAACACTAACACAAGTGCGAAAAGTGGTTTTTCCACACTAATACAAGTGCAAAAGTGGTTTCCTGCACCAACACAAGTGCGAAAAGTGGTTTTTCAACACTAACACAAGTGCGAAAAGTGGTTTTTCAACACTAACACAAGTGCAAAAAGTGGTTTTTCAACACTAACACAAGTGCAAAAAGTGGTTTTTCAACACTAACACAAGTGCGAAAAGTGTTTTTTCAACACTAACACAAGTGCGAAAAGTGTTTTTTCCACACTAATACAAGTGCAAAAGTGGTTTCCTGCACCAACACAAGTGCGAAAAGTGGTTTTTCAACACTAACACAAGTGCGAAAAGTGGTTTCCTGCACCAACACAAGTGCGAAAAGTGGTTTTTCAACACTAATACAAGTGCGAAAAGTGGTTTTCCCACACTAATACAAGTGCAAAAGTTGTTTCCTGCACCAACACAAGTGCGAAAAGTGGTTTTTCAACACTAACACAAGTGCGAAAAGTGGTTTTTCAACACTAACACAAGTGCGAAAAGTGGTTTTTCCACACTAATACAAGTGCAAAAGTGGTTTCCTGCACCAACACAATGTGCGAAAAGTGGTTTTTCCACACTAACACAAGTGCGAAAAGTGTTTTTTCCACACTAATACAAGTGCAAAAGTGGTTTCCTGCACCAACACAAGTGCGAAAAGTGGTTTTTCAACACTAACACAAGTGCGAAAAGTGGTTTTTCAACACTAACACAAGTGCAAAAAGTGGTTTTCCACACCAATACAAGTGTAAAAGTGGTTTCCTGCACCAACACAAGTGCGAAAAGTGCTTTTTCAACACTAACACAAGTGCGAAAAGTGCTTTTTCAACACTAACACAAGTGCGAAAAGTGGTTTTTCCACACTAATACAAGTGCAAAAGTGGTTTCCTGCACCAACACAAGTGCGAAAAGTGGTTTTTCAACACTAACACAAGTGCGAAAAGTGTTTTTTCCACACTAATACAAGTGCAAAAGTGGTTTCCTGCACCAACACAAGTGCGAAAAGTGGTTTTTCAACACTAACACAAGTGCGAAAAGTGGTTTTTCAACACTAACACAAGTGCGAAAAGTGGTTTTTCAACACTATCACAAGTGCAAAAAGTGTTTTTTCCCACACTAATACAAGTGCAAAAGTGGTTTCCTGCACCAACACAAGTGCGAAAAGTGGTTTTTCAACACTAACACAAGTGCGAAAAGTGGTTTTACCACACTAATACAAGTGCGAAAAGTGCTTTTTCAACACTAACACAAGTGCGAAAAGTGGTTTTTCCACACTAATACAAGTGCAAAAGTGGTTTCCTGCACCAACACAAGTGCGAAAAGTGGTTTTTCAACACTAACACAAGTGCAAAAAGTGTTTTTTCCACACTAATACAAGTGCAAAAGTGGTTTCCTGCACCAACACAAGTGCGAAAAGTTGTTTTTCAACACTAACACAAGTGCGAAAAGTGGTTTCTCAACACTAACACAAGTGCGAAAAGTGGTTTTTCAACACTATCACAAGTGCAAAAAGTGTTTTTTCCACACTAATACAAGTGCGAAAAGTGGTTTTTCAACACTAACCAAGTGCGAAAAGTGGTTTTTCCACACTAATACAAGTGCGAAAAGTGGTTTTTCAACACTAACACAAGTGCGAAAAGTGCTTTTTCAACACTAACGCAAGTGCAAAAGTGGTTTTTCCACACTAATACAAGTGCAAAAGTGGTTTCCTGCACCAACACAAGTGCGAAAAGTGGTTTTTCAACACTAACACAAGTGCAAAAAGTGTTTTTTCCACACTAATACAAGTGCAAAAGTGGTTTCCTGCACCAACACAAGTGCGAAAAGTGGTTTTTCAACACTAACAAGTGCGAAAAGTGGTTTTTCAACACTAACACAAGTGCAAAAAGTGTTTTTTCCACACTAATACAAGTGCAAAAGTGGTTTCCTGCACCAACACAAGTGCGAAAAGTGGTTTTTCAACACTAACAAGTGCGAAAAGTGGTTTTTCAACACTAACACAAGTGCGAAAAGTGCTTTTTCAACACTAACGCAAGTGCAAAAGTGGTTTTTCCACACTAATACAAGTGCGAAAAGTGGTTTTTCAACACTAACACAAGTGCGAAAAGTGGTTTTTCAACACTATCACAAGTGCAAAAAGTGTTTTTTCCACACTAATACAAGTGCGAAAAGTGGTTTTTCAACACTAACACAAGTGCGAAAAGTGGTTTTTCCACACTAATACAAGTGCGAAAAGTGGTTTTTCCACACTAATACAAGTGCGAAAAGTGGTTTTTCAACACTAACACAAGTGCAAAAGTGGTTTCCTGCACCAACACAAGTGCGAAAAGTGGTTTTTCCACACTAATACAAGTGCAAAAGTGGTTTCCTGCGCCAACACAAGTGCGAAAGGTGGTTTTTCAACACTAACGCAAGTGCGAAAAGTGGTTTTTCAACACTAACACAAGTGCGAAAAGTGGTTTTTCAACACTAACAGAAGTGCAAAAAGTGGTTTTTCCACACTAATACAAGTGCAAAAGTGGTTTCCTGCACCAACACAAGTGCGAAAAGTGGTTTTTCAACACTAACACAAGTGCGAAAAGTGGTTTTTCAACACTATCACAAGTGCAAAAAGTGTGTTTTCCACACTAATGCAACTGCAAAAGTGGTTTCCTGCACCAACACAAGTGCGAAAAGTAGTTTTTAAACACTAACACAAGTGCGAAAAGTGGTTTTTCAACACTAACACAAGTGCGAAAAGTGGTTTTCCACACTAATACAACTGCAAAAGTGGTTTCCTGCAACAACACAAGTGCAAAAAGTGGTTTTTCAACACTAACACAAGTGCGAAAAGTGGTTTTTCAACACTAACACAAGTGCGAAAAGTGGTTTTTCCACACTAATACAAGTGCAAAAGTGGTTTCCTGCACCAACACAAGTGCGAAAAGTGGTTTTTCAACACTAACACAAGTGCAAAAAGTGTTTTTTCCACACTAATACAAGTGCAAAAGTGGTTTCCTGCACCAACACAAGTGCGAAAAGTGGTTTTTCAACACTAACACAAGTGCAAAAAGTGTTTTTTCCACACTAATACAAGTGCAAAAGTGGTTTCCTGCACCAACACAAGTGCGAAAAGTGGTTTTTCAACACTAACAAGTGCGAAAAGTGGTTTTTCAACACTAACACAAGTGCAAAAAGTGTTTTTTCCACACTAATACAAGTGCAAAAGTGGTTTCCTGCACCAACACAAGTGCGAAAAGTGGTTTTTCAACACTAACAAGTGCGAAAAGTGGTTTTTCAACACTAACACAAGTGCGAAAAGTGCTTTTTCAACACTTACGCAAGTGCAAAAGTGGTTTTTCCACACTAATACAAGTGCGAAAAGTGGTTTTTCAACACTAACACAAGTGCGAAAAGTGGTTTTTCAACACTATCACAAGTGCAAAAAGTGTTTTTTCCACACTAATACAAGTGCGAAAAGTGGTTTTTCAACACTAACACAAGTGCGAAAAGTGGTTTTTCCACACTAATACAAGTGCGAAAAGTGGTTTTTCCACACTAATACAAGTGCGAAAAGTGGTTTTTCAACACTAACACAAGTGCAAAAGTGGTTTCCTGCACCAACACAAGTGCGAAAAGTGGTTTTTCCACACTAATACAAGTGCAAAAGTGGTTTCCTGCGCCAACACAAGTGCGAAAGGTGGTTTTTCAACACTAACGCAAGTGCGAAAAGTGGTTTTTCAACACTAACACAAGTGCGAAAAGTGGTTTTTCAACACTAACAGAAGTGCAAAAAGTGGTTTTTCCACACTAATACAAGTGCAAAAGTGGTTTCCTGCACCAACACAAGTGCGAAAAGTGGTTTTTCAACACTAACACAAGTGCGAAAAGTGGTTTTTCAACACTATCACAAGTGCAAAAAGTGTGTTTTCCACACTAATGCAACTGCAAAAGTGGTTTCCTGCACCAACACAAGTGCGAAAAGTAGTTTTTAAACACTAACACAAGTGCGAAAAGTGGTTTTTCAACACTAACACAAGTGCGAAAAGTGGTTTTCCACACTAATACAACTGCAAAAGTGGTTTCCTGCACCAACACAAGTGCAAAAAGTGGTTTTTCAACACTAACACAAGTGCGAAAAGTGGTTTTTCAACACTAACACAAGTGCGAAAAGTGGTTTTTCCACACTAATACAAGTGCAAAAGTGGTTTCCTGCACCAACACAAGTGCGAAAAGTGGTTTTTCAACACTAACACAAGTGCAAAAAGTGTTTTTTCCACACTAATACAAGTGCAAAAGTGGTTTCCTGCACCAACACAAGCGCGAAAAGTGGTTTTTCAACACTAACACAAGTGCAAAAAGTGGTTTTTCAACACTAACAAGTGCAAAAAGTGTTTTTTCCACACTAATACAAGTGCAAAAGTGGTTTCCTGCACCAACACAAGTGCAAAAAGTGTTTTTCCACACTAATACAAGTGCAAAAGTGGTTTCCGCGCCAACACAAGTGCGAAAAGTGGTTTTTCAACACTAACACAAGTGCGAAAAGTGGTTTTTCAACACTAACACAAGTGCGAAAAGTGGTTTTTCAACACTAACACAAGTGCGAAAAGTGGTTTTTCAACACTAACACAAGTGCGAAAAGTGGTTTTTCAACACTAACACAAGTGCGAAAAGTGGTTTTTCAACACTAACACAAGTGCGAAAAGTGGTTTTTCCACACTAATACAAGTGCAAAAGTGGTTTCCTGCACCACCACAAGTGCGAAAAGTGGTTTTTCAACACTAACACAAGTGCGAAAAGTGGTTTTTCAACACTAACACAAGTATGAAAAGTGGTTTTTCCACACTAATACAAGTGCAAAAGTGGTTTCCTGCACCAACACAAGTGCGAAAAGTGGTTTTTCAACACTAACACAAGTGCGAAAAGTGGTTTTTCCACACTAATACAAGTGCAAAAGTGGTTTCCTGCACCAACACAAGTGCGAAAAGTGGTTTTTCAACACTAACACAAGTGCGAAAAGTGGTTTTTGAACACTAACACAAGTGCGAAAAGTGGTTTTTCAACACTAACACAAGTGCGAAAAGTGGTTTTTCAACACTAACACAAGTGCGAAAAGTGGTTTTTCAACACTAACACAAGTGCGAAAAGTGGTTTTTCCACACTAATACAAGTGCAAAAGTGGTTTCCTGCACCAACACAAGTGCGAAAAGTGGTTTTTCAACACTAACACAAGTGCGAAAAGTGGTTTTTTAACACTATCACAAGTGCAAAAAGTGTTTTTCCACACTAATACAAGTGCAAAAGTGGTTTCCTGCACCAACACAAGTGCGAAAAGTGGTTTTTCAACACTAACACAAGTGCGAAAAGTGTTTTTTCCACACTAATACAAGTGCAAAAGTGGTTCCTGCACCAACACAAGTGCAAAAAGTGGTTTCCTGCACTAACACAAGTGCGAAAAGTGGTTTTTCAACACTAACACAAGTGCAAAAAGTGGTTTTTCAACACTAACACAAGTGCGAAAAGTGGTTTTTCCACACTAATACAAGTGCAAAAGTGGTTTCCTGCACCAACACAAGTGCGAAAAGTGGTTTTTCAACACTAACACAAGTGCGAAAAGTGGTTTTTCAACACTAACACAAGTGCGAAAAGTGGTTTTTCAACACTAACACAAGTGCGAAAAGTGGTTTTTCAACACTAACACAAGTGCGAAAAGTGGTTTTTCAACACTAACACAAGTGCGAAAAGTGTTTTCTCCACACTAATACAAGTGCAAAAGTGGTTTCCTGCACCAACACAAGTGCGAAAAGTGGTTTTTCAACACTAACAAGTGCGAAAAGTGGTTTTTCAACACTATCACAAATGCAAAAAGTGTTTTTTCCACACTAATACAAGTGCAAAAGTGGTTTCCTGCACCAACACAAGTGCGAAAAGTCGTTTTTCAACACTAACACAAGTGCGAAAAGTGCTTTTTCAACACTAACACTAGTGCAAAAAGTGGTTTTTCCACACTAATACAAGTGCAAAAAGTGGTTTCCTGCACCAACACAAGTGCAAAAAGTGGTTTTTCAACACTAACACAAGTGCAAAAAGTGGTTTTTCAACACTAACACAAGTGCGAAAAGTGGTTTTTCAACACTATCACAAGTGCAAAAGTGGTTTCCTGCACCAACACAAGTGCGAAAAGTGGTTTTTCAACACTAACACAAGTGCGAAAAGTGGTTTTTCAACACTAACACAAGTGCGAAAAGTGTTTTTTCCACACTAATACAAGTGCAAAAGTGGTTTCCTGCACCAACACAAGTGCGAAAAGTGGTTTTTCAACACTAACACAAGTGCGAAAAGTGGTTTTTCAACACTAACACAAGTGCAAAAAGTGGTTTTTCAACACTAACACAAGTGCAAAAAGTGGTTTTTCAACACTAACACAAGTGCAAAAAGTGTTTTTTCAACACTAACACAAGTGCGAAAAGTGTTTTTTCCACACTAATACAAGTGCAAAAGTGGTTTCCTGCACCAACACAAGTGCGAAAAGTGGTTTTTCAACACTAACACAAGTGCGAAAAGTGGTTTCCTGCACCAACACAAGTGTGAAAAGTGGTTTTTCAACACTAACACAAGTGCGAAAAGTGGTTTTACCACACTAATACAAGTGCGAAAAGTGGTTTTTCCACACTAATACAAGTGCAAAAGTGGTTTCCTGCACCAACACAAGTGCGAAAAGTGGTTTTTCAACACTAACACAAGTGCGAAAAGTGGTTTTTCAACACTAACACAAGTGCGAAAAGTGGTTTTTCCACACTAATACAAGTGCAAAAGTGGTTTCCTGCACCAACACAATGTGCGAAAAGTGGTTTTTCAACACTAACACAAGTGCGAAAAGTGGTTTTTCAACACCAACACAAGTGCGAAAAGTGTTTTTTCCACACTAATACAAGTGCAAAAGTGGTTTCCTGCACCAACACAAGTGCGAAAAGTGGTTTTTCAACACTAACACAAGTGCGAAAAGTGGTTTTTCAACACTATCACAAGTGGGAAAAGTGGTTTTTCAACACTAACACAAGTGCGAAAAGTGGTTTTTCAACACTATCACAAATGCAAAAAGTGTTTTTTCCACACTAATACAAGTGCAAAAGTGGTTTCCTGCACCAACACAAGTGCGAAAAGTGGTTTTTCAACACTAACACAAGTGCGAAAAGTGGTTTTTCAACACTAACACAAGTGCGAAAAGTGGTTTTCCACACCAATACAAGTGCAAAAGTGGTTTCCTGCACCAACACAAGTGCGAAAAGTGCTTTTTCAACACTAACACAAGTGCGAAAAGTGCTTTTTCAACACTAACACAAGTGCGAAAAGTGGTTTTTCCACACTAATACAAGTGCAAAAGTGATTTCCTGCACCAACACAAGTGCGAAAAGTGGTTTTTCAACACTAACACAAGTGCGAAAAGTGTTTTTTCCACACTAATACAAGTGCAAAAGTGGTTTCCTGCACCAACACAAGTGCAAAAAGTGGTTTTTCAACACTAACACAAGTGCGAAAAGTGGTTTTACCACACTAATACAAGTGTGAAAAGTGGTTTTTCAACACTAACACAAGTGCGAAAAGTGTTTTTTCCACAATAATACAAGTGCAAAAGTGGTTTCCTGCACCAACACAAGTGCGAAAAGTGGTTTTTCAACACTAACACAAGTGCAAAATGTGGTTTTTCAACACTAACACAAGTAGTGTAATAATGTTGCTTCTGGGACACCTCCGTTTAACATGGGAAATCCCTATCTAATGTCATTTACCCCCTTGTCTTTTTCAAAAATCATAAACACCTCTATTTCTCCCACCCTCATCTTTATGAACCTTTTGTCTGTAGTACCTATCCTTAATGTTGTTCATTAGACCACTCAAACACTACAAATATTTGTTTTCTCTTATAGACCTATCATCCTTCTTCTACATATCATCTGGCAGATTAATCTTTGACCCACTCAAACATTGACCCATTCACTTCCATATTAATTCTTTCCCTCCCTCATTGCCCCTAAAGACCTCTATTTCTCTCACCCTGTTCTTTACGAACCTTCTAACCTTTTGACATGTTATCCTTATTCATTAGACCACTTAAACACCTGTGATCCTTCTGACCTTATGGACCTTTTAACCTTTTACTCTTAATATCATCTGGTGAATATAACCCACTCAAACAACGACCCTACAAATATTTGTTTATGTGTGGGAAATAATTTAATTCTCCTACAACTCTCCTCACCGTCTCATCCAACTCACCGGTATTTAAATTAATTCTCTTATTTGTTTTGTGAACTTTTTTACCAGTTGCCTTTTCAATTATACTTATTTGATATTTTTTACATTCATTTTGTTTTCCATTTATATACCACTCGAACCTTTTCTAATTAATAGCTCACTGTTGAGAAATGACGTTGTTTCACTTGGATAACTTCCAAGGAATTCTCTTTGTCTTGTTTCCTGTTTTTCACAAACACACGCCCTCAGTTTCCAAAAGCTGACAAGCACTTCAGTTCCCCGAAATACATTTTGTTCATTATAAAAAGAGAGGTCTCCGAATGGGACATTTAAACATTGTGAACGAAGATGAGCTTGTCTTATTCCAGTCTTTCCTCTGATGAAGAATACTCGCCAGGACATTGGTAAGTTCATTTGGTATTAAACACTGTTAATGAGAGCTTTGTATGTGATTAATTATACAACTAATAATTTATTTTTCCTATTCATTGCAGCAATTCAAATATTGTAAATATCCTGGCAGAATTTCAAGTTGTTTCTCAAGAGTTCCACAACGAACTGAATACGGGTTTGAATAACCTACCTCCGAGATGGTGGGCTCAGAATGAATTCAATGTTTCACCGTTCTTAGAAAATTCACGTGAAAGGTATGATAGAAAATAAAAAACGAGAGGTGTGTGCATGTGTGTGTGCATGTGTGTGTGTGTATGTGTATGTGTGTGCATGTGTGTCTGTGATTAAAATAGAGAGATCGAATTGTGAGGAACAGAAATGAAAAAATGAGATTGTGTGTGTGTGTGTGTGTGTGTGTGTGTATGTGTGTGTGTGTATGTGTGTGTGTATGTGTGTGTGTGTGTGTGTGTGTGTGTATCTGTGAATGTGTGTGTGTGTGTGTGTGTGTGCGTGTGTGTGATGTTTTGTCAGGCTTACTTCAGCATATAATAGTAATTTCTCCTTATTTTGTTTGCAGTATTAACCTCGAAGACCAAAATTTTGAGTGGGATGATTTTGATCCCCCAAGGAGTGGTTATTTCCTACCAACCTGTGAACCTCTACATTTTCAACTCAACGATCTTGACGCTAAGCTGGATTTTTTCGAGGTAAGCATGTGTGTACGTGTGTGTGGTTCACCGTTTATAATAGGTACACCATATCCCTGCGCATCGTAAGAGGTGATTCAGGGTTGGTGTCAGGAAGGGCATCCGACCCTATATTAATAATAATAATAATAATACATTTATTTTGTATAGCGCTTTTCAAGACGCTTTGACATGGAACATAAATATGAAATAAATATCTCTCCCCTCTTGTCTTTAATAGAAAGAGATTCAAAACCTGAAGACATCTGCTGAACCAACCTTTGACTTGTGCTGGGAAGAAATTGATGACTTATGCTGGGGAGAAGTTGAATGTATACCTCAAGAAAAATGTTTTAATAATATAAAGATTTTAATGTTTTCAATATTTATATATATTTGTTTTGTTTACAATTATTTAATTCTTAATTACAAAAAGAGAATAAAGGAAAAGGGACAGGAAGGTGCGTCCCCCTCCCTTGGCCCCCCCTCATCCCACCCCTCCCCTCCCCTTGTGTGTGTGGGGAAGGTGGGGGTGGGATGAGGGGGGATCAAGGGTGGGGGACGCACTGGGGGTGGGGGATGATGGGTGTGGTCTGTGTGGGCGGGGTCTGTGTGGGTGGGGTCTGTGTGGGTGGGGTCTGTGTGGGCGTGGTCTGTGTGGGTGTGGCTTATGATTTTTGTTTATTTAATATTTTTTTTATTACCACTAATTAAATTAGCTAATCTGGGTGGGGTGAATAGAAATGTTGTTTAATGAATTATTAGCTTTGTTTTTTGTAATTCTTGCGAGTAAAATGAACCCAAGATTTCTTCTCCATTTAAATCATTTAATTTGTAAGTCCAAGGGACTGTATCCATTACATCAATGATTTTAAATAATTCACGAGTCCATTTTTGTGTATAACCTTTCTCAAAATGGCTTTTCCATTTGTATATCCTTACCATATCACCAACTTTGAACTTGGGCTTTCTCAAATTAATCTCCTTTTCATATTCTAATTTTGTAAATGTTTCTGATGGTTTTGATTTTGTTGATGAATGAACTGTATTATTGTAATTATCTACAATATCCTGAATTAAATACACCCATTTTTGAGAACCGAGTTGTGTGAATTTTTTATATAATTTCTCTTTCAAAGTACGATTAAAACGCTCAATAACAACTGCCTTTCCTTCATTAAAGGTGCTGTATAATTTAATACCCTTCCCCTTAAGAAATTTCATGAATATTTTGTTATAGAACTCTGTTCCCTCATCAGTCCATAACTTCTTTGGTTTCCTTTTATCCCGATCAAATATTAGCTTAAAGGCTAACATTAAAGTATCACCCCTTTTTTTTTTTAAAGGGACAACCCAGGCAAATCTACTCCTCAAATCAATAACGGTTAAAGCATACCTGTATCCCC
The DNA here is from genome assembly GCF_964187855.1 of Myxine glutinosa. Lineage (NCBI taxonomy): Eukaryota > Metazoa > Chordata > Myxini > Myxiniformes > Myxinidae > Myxine > Myxine glutinosa. Next base: position 14,120 of record NW_027617517.1, on the reverse strand, counting down.
TGTCATTATTCAATTCAATTAAATCAGCGGACCATATGTGGTCGGTGTATTTAGAATAAACCTTCCTTCTTTTAAACTTTGTGATTATAGGTTTGTGTAATTCTTCAGCCAAAAGCTCCTCAGTCTTGACATCATTAGAGCCTAATAGTTTTTTGAGGAATAACCAAGACCAAGTTTCAATTTAGCATTTATCAAATTTCTCACAATAAACCTATCAACTTTCTCTCTCAACGTTGGATTTTGTATCAAAGACAAATTATACAACATTTCGCTGTCGGCTTTATGTTTTTCAGTCAACGTAGTGGTTTTCCCATAAGCAATATCATGCTTCATACACACTTCGTCAACCCTATTTGTAGGTTTAGACCAAGGTTTAGGATTGTCAGCCTCATCTAATCTTTTATCCAAGTTTGTTCCTGGACCACAGAAAGAATACCCTGGAAGGTGTAATTCCCCTGGAATTCCAGTTGTTGTAAATTTACTTCCTGACAGAAACTTTTGTATGTCTCCTCCTCTTTTAGGAGAGATGAATTGGCACTTTTTAGAGCCACATACTTGACATATTCCTTTTTGATAAACTCTATTATTTTTAGCTTTAACATAAGAGATATTTTTAGATTTAGTTTTCTTTTTACATTTGAGACAATAACTCATATTTATTTATCAGAAAAATTCCGACAGAGTATCAAAACCTTTTTGGTTTTCAACATATACATTTCAATCTTTATTTTTAAAACATAAAGAATCCTAAGGAATGCCTTCACTCTCTCCTCCATTTATTTACAAATAAAAACTAACTAAAGTCAATGACACCAACATCATCAATCACATAATCTTTTCCTTCTTCTTCTTCTTCTTCTTCACCACTTTCTCGTTTAAATCTCCTCCCTGAAATTGAAGACATTGACGTTCTTATTTTTGAAACCATTATCTTCATAAGAGTTGTTAATTCTTTAATTTCCTCTTTGGTGCGTTGAGATTGATTTATTTGCTTTAATACACTCAATCTTTTATGAATCTCACTGATTTCCATCTTTTTATATTTTTCCTCCCTCTCTCTTTGCTCCCTCTCCTCCTCCTCCATTTTCTCCCTCTCCTCCTTCTCCTTTTTCTTCCTTTTCTCCCTTTCCTCCTTCTCCCTTTTCTCCCTTTCCTCCTTCTCCTTTTTCTCCCTCTCCTCCTTCTCCTCCTTTTTCTCCCTCTCCTCCTTCTCCTCCCTCTCCCTTTCCTCCTTCTCCTTTTTCTCTCTTTCCTCCTTCTCTTCTTCAACTCCTTCCTCATCCCTTGCTACCCTTGAGTTTGAACCCCAAAGAATATTATACATATACTCATCTGGATTTTGAGATATTCTTGTATCTATAATTATTTTTCTCATAATAGGATACCAATAAGATTTGTTGACGATTTCTAAAAGAGTTTTATATTTCATAACTTTGAGAAGTTCATTTTTATTTAATATTTTAAACAAGTCTCTATTTGTGGGTTTAACAATATCAGTATAAGGCCAGTTTTTAATGACAAAATTCCCATGTATATGCTCCAAATCATAAGGTATGTAATACCGAGCACCCTTTTCTTGTAGGTATCCTTGAATGCAAAAATTATAATTCTCTTGTAGTCTTCTTCCTGCCATTTATGTATCAGAAATATATGTGAGATTAATATTATGACAGGTAATACCACCCCATCTTCCCACTACCAAATCGGTTTGTATTCCTCGGCTTTCTATCCTTATCTCATTACCTTCCTTCTTTGTCATGCGAACCATCGCTATACTATCATATATTTTTATTTTCTTAAAATCACGTATTTGTTGTTTACTAATTGTACTTCCACATAAATCCTTATCTTCACCAAGTGGATAATATTCTTCTTTACGAGACTGATTTAAATCATGTAGGTCTTCTATGTTTATTGAAAAAGACCAATTATACCCTAAATCAGGCATATCATACCCCCATTTATTAATTCGCATATTAACTAAATGTCCTTCTTTATAAAATTTAATTGTAAGCAGGTAGTTAAATTCAATGAGGAAAGGTGTATGGTCAGTATAACCAGGTGTTGTGGTTGTAAATTTTACTTGTTTCACAAAACGTGCTGTTTTCTTTAAAGATATATATTGTGATAAATCACTGAATCTAATCAAGTCATTCGCATCTGTAGGGTTTGGATAATTGATTAATTTATAAGTATTCTTCATATTAATATTTTTACTTACACTATATTTTTGTCGTTCAGCCTGTGCCTTTGTATAATAATTTGATAAATCAATATCCTGAGAGGATTTTCCAAAGATAGAACCATCTTTTCCAACATAGGTCATTTATATTAGATAAAAAATGATATCATAAAAATTTTCATTATTGTTGAGTTGAAATAATACATATAAACATAATTGGCCACAACATTTAGAATTAATTTCTTGAACTTGGAATGTTTGATAAACACCATTCTGTAAGAATTGTATTACTTCAACAGGTGGTGGCATACCATAACTATCAAAATAATATTTATCCTGACTATTATGAATACAAACCCAATGAGAACCATTCTGTGTGTCTAAATTCATAATAATATTCTTTGTATTCTTATTTATATGTGTTAATTCATCTCTCATACAAATAACCACATTATCAATTTTTAGTGTTTTACAATACTTAGCTAGTTCTATATTTGACGTTGTATTCTTTCCAAATTGTTTAAACCATTTATCCATTTATTTATGAGAAAGATACAATCCATTACCCCGTTTAGTTAGTTTAACACCCGCTTGAGCGATAGAGGAAAGCATATCTCCAACCAACAATCTAGCTTTATCAGGTAGACTTTCAAGTTTTTGAGCAAAATCTACAATTACACCACTTCCACTAATTTGTTTCTCCAACTCCTTGTTATGTCTTTCCAATTCTTTTTGAGCTTTTAGTTGTGCCTTCCTTTCGTTAGCAGTTTTTACCGCTGCTGAAATACCACCAGTCAATGCTCCCGCCGCACTTAAACCAGCAAATAAAGGAATTAGAAACGGGAGAAATCCTCCTCTTGACTCGTCTATTGAATATTTCTTTAACATAGGTTTCGTCATTTTAATTTTAAGTGATCCAACATCATTTAGTGTTTTTACTTGTGTGTGTGTGAGTAAAACATCAATTCTTACAGCTCCTTTTCTTTGAATTGTATTAACATTAATAATACAAGGCTTTTGATTTTGAATACAAGATGTTAATTTATTAAGATTGATTTGATTAACATATACCCCAACCATTTATTTATGAGAAAAAACCTATGTGATATTAATCATAACACCATTATCTGTATTAATCTGTAATTCTGTTTCCTCCAAAAGCAAACAATATGCATTAACCTCTTCACTCTCCCCTCTTTCAATGTATAGAGAAGTATCCACTCGATTAGACTTTATAGTTTCCTTTTGAGAACTCAGGTCAATTGCGTAGATTGTATAAAGTTTTTGAAACGCAACCATATCCAAAATAGGATCATTATTACCATTACTTTCACACACCTTTTGGTAGGACTTGTAGGCTTCCGCATAATCATTTTTTTCCCAATCAATTTCCAATCTATCTCGCGGATAAAATGTGCCATCAAGAGAAACCCGAAGTTGTTTCACCTTTGCATTATCACTCAGGGCATTATTCTTATTAGTACCGTCCTCTCCATCTGGTTTTTAAAAAATGAGCCAGAGGTATCGTGGCTTTCCTTGAAGAACACCTAAATTCCAAGTGTAGGTAGTGTGTTCCAGTTTAACGTGTTGACATCTTCTTTTAAGGTATGATACATTTAGCGGTTTCTTTGAGTTAAGTCTTCTATTTAACATCTCTTCCGTTTTAAGATTAGGAGTATATTCACTGATATACCAACACAAATCATTAATAACAAATTTATTATTTTCTCCAAAAGCATTTTCATCCCCAAAAAGCAATCTATTTACATTATCATTCCTTTGTAGTTGAAATCTAATTTTAAGCCCATACAAAACTTTATCATAATCACAAAATCCAAATATACCTTTCAGAGGTACTGCTACGGTAAAACTATTCTCAGCTTTTGCGTCATCATTATACATTGACTTCCTTTGACTATAACCAGGGTCTGCGTTTGTACCCGTTGACATATCAGGAATAAAACCCTCAACAGCTCCCTTACCCATTCTATCACTAAACGAATATAGTGTAAATTTCATCATTTCAGATGTAGCAGAGACATAATCAACCGCTTCAACCTCTTGTGTTCCAATATACAGGCGGACACTGTCAAACATTTTCCAGAAGAAATCATTTACGAGTGTAGCATTAGTATTATTCGCAGCCTTAGTGAATTTAAATTTACACAGCAAGAAACTATCAGCTATATTCAAGTAAGTTTGTTGATTATTTATTTCAAAACTTTTTGTTCCGTTTGAATTCCAGTCTGTTCCTGTTATAGCATTTACCTTAAAATAGTCTTCCTTTTTAGTGGAGTTTGAAATGATAATCGTATCATCCAAATCATAGATACTATCAATCGCTTCCATACTTGTATTTATATAGCATTAAAATTGTTGAAACCCTGACCCAAGTATTTTAATGATTTTTTGTCGTTCTTGTGAAGATAGTTGAGTTTTACCTTTTTTTATTTCTTTGATTGCTTGTAATTTATGAGACTCCTTTTGAGCATCTTTTATACTCTTTATAGCACCCGCAACGGAGCCCACGGCAGAAGCAGTTGAACCAATTAGGTCTTTATGTTTAAGGATGGTTGAACCAATACCCATTAGAGTATCAATTATCCCATCTCCTTTATTTCGAAATTGATGACCTACACCTCGTTGTCTCTTAGGTTTATAGTATCCTCTACCCACATACCTTGTATAGTCTGGTGAAAGGAACATGCCCTCCCCTGTAATTATTTTATATTTTCCCAACTCGTGTTTTCTCACAATAACCATTATTTATTTATTGAAAAACTTCACGTAGGTGAATTCTGATGGATATAATTTCATCATTAAAGGATATCATACGATTATCTTGGTCGGTTATCCTAAAATTTACTCTGTATATGGTTTTTCCTGACACAGGTAAATAGACAAGATTTTTTGGTTCCATATTAAATTTATAACCAATCGGGGTTGAGTATGCACTGAATGAAAATATTGTATTTGTTCTTATTCCATCGTTATAAGCACCATCAATCAAATCACAATGAATTAATACTGAATTTATACCGGAGGATATTTGGATAACATTATCACTGTAAAACGTCCCGTTATTTTCAATCTTTTTTGAAGAGAAACCCAATAGCTCTCTAAACGAATTTTCAATCGTGAAATCAACTTTATAATTATTTTTAAGTTTAATAGTTGATTTTGAAGTGTGTTTTTGAATATCTATTACAATATTTTTTGGTTCATCACCTTTTTCTTTCATAAGGCGAGAGACTTCTGAAGATATTTGAGAAATCTCGTAAGCTCCAGGTGAAACGGTTATAGTTTTATATCCACTTCCTGGATTATAACTAAACTTGTTGTTTTTCTCTGTGATATTAAAAAGGGTATTGTAAGTTTCCATTGACAACAAAGATGCCTCATATGAGGTAAGGGGGTCAAGTTGTAGTGGGTAAGGGAATGAAGCTGTGTAATCGCTCGTTGTGAAATTAAAACTAAGAATTGTGCTTCTCATCTTATTTAATATCTAATAAAATATCTTTGTATTGACATTTATTAATTATTTTCATGTTCATCAACTGATCTAAAATGGCTGAGGATTCATTAAAACAATTGTTGTTTCCAGCCTTCTTACTACCTAACAACAATAATAGCCTATTAACTAATTGTGATGGGTCATTTGGAAGAAAACTAACACCCGAACCAAGCTTACTTAAAGCATCAATAATATGTTTCTCCTTCTCATTCTTCTTACTTTTACCAGCAACAGAAACTCCATAATCAAGTGCATTTAGCAACTCAATATATACCCTATCTTCCTCTCTTTCCATATCAAGTGGTTCCTCAAAATATTTTGAACCGCTGAATCCGGGGTTTGTTAGAAGAAACATTAATCTTGGAGTTAATTTAACATTTGGTTGAGTAGAACTCAAGAACATCAATTCATCATTAAATATCAATACCTTTTCTTCCACAAGATGAAACACTGCTGGTTCTTCTGTTGGAATGAGACCTGCTCTGGTTTTTGAACCCGCCAAATATTCATTGTTTTGAAGAGCTTCCACAACATAATTAGGGGGTTGATTTACCTCCTCAAGTTTCCGAAATAATCCCTCGTCATCATATTCTAATTCACCAAGTTCTTGTTTTGTTATCTGACTAAAATCTTTGAGCATTTGAAGTTTTTTCGGAGTAAATTCTACCGTGGGTACTGTAGGTGAGTGTTGAGTTTTCAAAAGTGGTTTAAAGAATTTCTCTTGTTTTCTTTCAAAGGCTTCTTCACCAGTTAGTTTCTGTCTCCGTTTCTTCTTTATCTCTTCCTGTTGTTTAACAACTTTTGAAACTAATTGTTGATGTTCCTTAAACTTTCTTTCTCTTTCTTCAGTATTCATTTTCTGTATTTATTTATTGAAAAATATCATTTAGTATCTCATCTTGTTTCACAACAATATATTTATATTTTCCAATCGTGTGTTTCATATAATTTTCAAATTCTTTTTTACTACATAACGTAGAGCAATTATCTCTCCAAAAATTATTTACATCTATTGAATTTAACTTAAATAAAATAAAAGTATTGGCATTGTTTCTTATTGAGCGTCGAGGGAGTTGAAAATATGATTGACTAAGATATATACAATTACAAGAAGAATGTCTCCCTCTTGTATAGTAGCTATCCATTACTGTTTGGTTTCTCTCATTAACACAATCATCAAAGATGACGAGGTTCTTTTTTGATTTATCTAAATCTTGAGGTGAAGGTATATCATCCGTATTATCACTGAGAATACAAGTTATGGGTTTCGATTTTGATTTCTGTGTATCACAAAATAATTGTATTATATCTTCAATATTATAATCATTCAGTTTGTTTTGAAGTTTAAATAAACCGATAATGTCTTCCTTTTTAAGACCTGCATTAAAACCCTGTGAGAGTAGTTGATACTCGGGTTGAAAACTTGACTTTGTAAAAATTATTAAATTATCATAATCTAAAAAATTAGGACCAAGGAGCATCTTTAAAAGTAAACAGGTTTTCCCACATCCGCTTGAACCAACTATTAGACATCTCAATGAATTTGGAATGTTTTTATGGTTATTAAATTTTATCTTATTTTCCCAAACGGGTAAAAAATCATTCATTTATATATTTGGAAAACAAGTCATCCAACTTTTTTTGAGCTATTTTAGAAACTCTATATTTTATCCTGAGTTCTGGTTTAATTTCAAAATAATTCATTATTTTATTTATGTAGTATCTTGTATTAACATTTCCATTAAAATTATTTTGAATAATAACTATCATTAAACCCTTATACATTTCCTCAATACAAAGAGTCTCTTTCCTTGTAAGAAATGGTGTATTATCACCATAATGCTTAACATTCATCTCTCTTATTAATCTTGTAAAGTAATTCATTTTTGGTTCTAATTTAAAAGAGTTATATGTTTTTTTATATTTCTTATTATCATTAATTAGAATATAATCACAGAATAAACATTGTTTATATGAATCCTCATCATTAAGCCCCACTCTATCACAAGCCGGACAATTCTCTAATTTATCATATGGAGAGTCTGGAAATTCTAAATATCCTTCAGAACTTATCATATTTATGTGGTAAATTTTTACTTAAACTAAACGCAAGTTTATTCATTAATAAATACAATGTTTCAAAGCACAAAAGACAAATTTCAATCAATCTCTACTTCGGTGGAAGATATAGAAAAATATGTCAAAGATGTTAAATTGAACAAAGATAAATATGGAAATTTTTGGGTAAAACCAGTTATGGAAAATAACATGAGCCCCTCTATTTCATTTAAAGGAAGAGCTCTAACTATACCTGGAAAGACATCCATTAAAGTAAATCTAACAAAAGTTTCTCCTCTACTCCTGGCAATTTATTCAAAGCTTGAAAAAGTGATTGACCACGATACTTTGAAAAAGAATGATAAGACCATTAATAATTCTAGAGGAGACATTTGTATTTTCTTTAATAATCCAAAGGGTGTAGATCTAAGTAAAATGAATGATGTTAATATTTCTGGTGAAATGTCATTTCGTTCTATGATAGTTAGAGATTATTTAAAGATAACTTTTGATATAAAAATTGTAGAGATTGAATCTGTTAATGAAAGAAAGTATATAGATATTGATGGGAATATTTTTCTTGCTAATTAAATATGAGTCAATACAGCAGTGAAGATTTTACTATTTCATTGAACTCGGACGATAGTGATGATAGTATTTCATTGAACTTGGATGATGGTGATGATAGTATTTCATTGAACACAGATGATAGTTATGATACTAATAGTTTGTGCTCAAATGATAGTTATGAGAGTAGCTTTATTGATGACTCTGAGTATGATTCTGAGTATTCATGTGATAGTTATGACTTAGATGATTCTGAGTGAAAAAGTGTTTTAGTTTAAGCACAGTGATATATATAAAACGGAGCTGTAAAGCTCAAAAGTGTTTTATTTTAAGCACAGTGATATATATAAAACACCACGTTTTCTCACGCTATAAATATGGTTTATTGTGATACTTGCGAGAAGGAAGTAAAATATTATAAACAACATATTCTCACCGCAAAACATACATACAACATTTTAAACAAACTTTCCCCTCTTCCACCTGAAACAAAACACTGTTCTACATGTAATAAAAATATCCTCAAGAAAGGCTTCAAAATACATCTTAAAACAAATCTACATTTATCAAATTTTATCACAACTAAAAACTCTGATGGAGCATTCAAAGGACATATTAAAATAAGAGTCTTTAACTTCAAACCTCCTGAACCAGAGTCTATAGTTGATGCTGTAGAAATAGTTAAACCTGCTGTTCAAACGTTGATTGAAAAAACACTAAAGGAAATGAAACCACTTAAATTTTATATGGGAGTAAAATTAGAAATGACAAAGGATGAAGGAGTTATAGATGCACCATACATGAGAACTGAGCCACACTTTATATCTTCATATCAAGATTTTAAAACATCAGGAGTCTATGATGAACTTATTAAACAAGAGCAAGATGTGGATAATTCAATCGTAGGAAGTGGATTCAATATAGGAAAAATTATTTACATAGACATTCATATTCTTAAATCAGATCCTCTAAAAGCTTCTTCTTACATTGATTTACCCAGTGTTATCAAAAATAGAAAAGCAGTTATCAATATCAAAAATAAAGACAATAAATGTTTTCTCTGGTCTATTTTAGCACACTTACATCCTCCACATTTTCATGATGAAAGAGTATCTCATTATAAAAAATATGAGAATACATTAAATACGAAAGATCTAAAGTTTCCGATGACTTTAAATGATATTCCTAAATTTGAAAAGATGAATAATTTATCAGTTAATGTTTATGGTCTAACAGAAACAAACAACATTCAGGTTTTAAAGCTTTCTGACAATTGTAAACAAACTCATATTAATCTTCTATATTTTAATTCAGACGAAAATTCACATTATACATACATCAAAGATATTGCTAAATTAATAAAACCACAAGTCTGTAAGAGAACAAATAAAATATATATTTGTTTGCGTTGTCTTAACTTCTTCAATTCACAAGAAAGATTAGATAAACATTCAAATTATTGTGGCGAACATAAATCAACGGTAATCAATATGCCTAAAGAAGGCTCAAAGATCACATTCAAAGATGAAAATAAAAAGATCAAACATCCATTTGTTATATATGCTGATTTTGAAAGTATTTTAGAAAAAATTGATACTGCTTCTCAAGATCCAAAAGAATCATACACAAATAAATATCAAAAACATACTCCTTGTGGTTTTTGTTATTATATCAAATCATCCGTTGGTGATAAATATAACAAGTTAGAGATGTATAGAGGCTCAAATACCCCAGAGGAGTTTGTGAAACGACTAGAAAAAGACTGTGTTCGATTAACCAAGATAATGAGAGAAACCAATAAACCAATGTCCTTAACAAGTAAAGAAAAAAGGGAATTTATAAAAAACAATGTCTGTCATATTTGTGAGGAGAAAATTGGTAAAGGTCTAAAGGTTAGAGACCATTGTCATCTCACTGGTAAATATAGAGGTCCGGCTCATCAAAGTTGTAATATTAATTATCAACTCCCCTCTTTCATTCCTGTCTTTCTTCATAACAACGCTCATTATGATACACATCTATTTATCAAGGAACTCTCAAAGACTTCTGGAAGTATCTCAGCAATTCCAAACACGGATCAGAAATACATTTCATTCACAAAAACAATTCACACATCTCCTATTACTCATATCAGATTTCTTGATACATTTAAATTCATGGCAAGTCCATTGGTTAACTTGGTTCAAAATCTAAAAGAGTTTCCATGTCTTTCAGAGTATTTTTTAGATAAAGATTTTCTAACACAAAAGGGAATTTACCCCTATGACTATATGGACTCATTTGAGAGATTCAATGAAACACAACTTCCTTCAAAAGAAAATTTCTATAACAAATTAAATAATAGTCATATATCTGATAAAGATTATGTACACGCACAAAATGTTTGGGAAAAATATAACATCAAGAATCTTGGCGAGTATCACGATTTGTATCTCAAAACTGATGTGCTTTTATTGGCCGATGTATTTGAAGCCTTTAGATCTGTTTGTCGCACTGGATATGGATTGGATCCTGCTCACTACTACACAGCACCTGGATTGGCCTGGAGTGCGATGTTGAAAATGACAAAACAAGATTTGGATTTGATAACCGATGTTGATATGCTTTTGATGATTGAAAAGGCAAAAAGAGGTGGAATTTCACAAGTCTGCTCGAGTAGATACGCAAAAGCAAATAACAAATATCTTCCAAATTATGATCCAACGAAAGAGAGTTCTTACTTGATGTACTATGACGCGAACAACCTGTATGGCTGGGCAATGTCTCAGGCTCTTCCTTATGGAAAACTTAGATGGGTAAAGGAAAAAGACTACAAAAACGTTTTACAAGATGTATGTATCTCTACACAAAAAGAATTGGATGAAGAAAAAGTTGGTTATTATTTTGAAATTGATTTAAAATATCCAGAGGAACTCCATAACCTACACAAAGATCTCCCATTTGCTTGTGAGAAAGAAAGTCCAAAGAAAGAATGGTTGAGTGATTATCAACGATCGTTTGATATAGGTGAATCAACAGAAAAATTACTTACTACATTATATAACAAGAAAAATTATGTTCTACACCAAAGAAATTTGCGACAATATTTATCAAAAGGTCTAAGAGTAGAGAAGATCCATAGGGTTCTAAAGTTCAATCAAAGTCATTGGTTAAAGGGGTACATTGATTTTAATACACAAAGAAGAACAGAGTCAAAAACAGATTTTGAGAAAGACTTTTATAAATTGATGAATAATGCGGTCTTTGGTAAGACTATGGAGAATGTGAGGAAAAGACAAAATATCAGACTATCAACATCTTGGGAACAAGCATCAAAATTAATTAATAGACCGAGTTTTACTCGAGCTGAGGTCTTTACTGAGAACTTTTGTGCGATCCATTTGATTAAAGAGAGTATTGAAATGAACAAACCTATTTATATTGGAACAACAATTCTTGATTTATCAAAGTCATTAATGTATGATTACTTTTATAATAACTTGAGGAAGAAATATCAAAATGATGTTAATCTACTTTATATGGATACAGATAGTTTTATTTTGAAAATTAATACCAACGATGTTTATTCAGACATGAAAAGAGACATTAATATCTATGACACGAGTAATTACAGTCCAGAGAGTGAGTTGTTCTCTTCTAAAAATAAAAAGGTGATTGGAAAGTTCAAGGATGAATTAGGAGGAAATGTTATGAGTGAATTTGTGGGATTGAGGTCAAAGGCTTATGCTTATAAATACATTGTGAATAACGTTGAAAAGACTGATAAGAAGTTAAAAGGTGTAAAGAAAAATGTTATTAAAGAAACAATAAACTTTAAGGATTATTATAACTGTTTAACAACAAAGAAAGAAGAGTTTAGAAAGATTAATGGAATAAGAAGTTATAAACATCAATTATATTCAGAAGAGATAAATAAGAAAGCATTGGGGGCTTTTGATGATAAGAGGTTTATTTTAGAAAATGGAATTGATAGTCTCCCTTATGGTTATATAAGTATATAAGTGATAAGATATATATATAAGTGATAAGATATATATAAGTGATAAGATATACATAAGTGATAAGATATATATAAGTGATAAGATATATATAAGTGATAAGTTAAAAAGGGGGGGGGGGGGGTTGGGGATTTTAACGGGCTACCGCCGCCTTTTTTACTATTATATAAATGATAGAACCAAGTATCAACCAGACTAAAGAGTGGAGGTGTAATCAACCTTGGTATATAAATGGAAAACATAATGAATGTGAAAAATATCAAATAGGTATAATTGAAAAGGCAACTGGTAAAAAAATTCACAAAACAAATAAGAGAATTAATTTAAATACCGGTGAATTGGGTAAAAAAGATGGAAATATTTTTGAGTGGACGGAAAACTTTGATGGTTGTCAGGAAAATATATACTTTAATTTTAAAATGGTATGTGGCACTGGAGGTGCTCAAACAAGAACATTGAGGGAGGTTTACCATTTTATCTTAGCTCAGTTAAAATATCTTAATAAAGCACCAAACTCAAACATATTTTTTGTTAATATATTAGATGGTGAAGAGAGTGGCAAGAGAATTAAATTATTTCCCACACATAAACAAATATTTGTAGGGTCGTTGTTTGAGTGGGTTATATTCACCAGATGATATTAAGAGTAAAAGGTTAAAAGGTCCATAAGGTCAGAAGGATCACAGGTGTTTAAGTGGTCTAATGAATAAGGATAACATGTCAAAAGGTTAGAAGGTTCGTAAAGAACAGGGTGAGAGAAATAGAGGTCTTTAGGGGCAATGAGGGAGGGAAAGAATTAATATGGAAGTGAATGGGTCAATGTTTGAGTGGGTCAAAGATTAATCTGCCAGATGATATGTAGAAGAAGGATGATAGATCTATAAGAGAAAACAAATATTTGTAGTGTTTGAGTGGTCTAATGAACAACATTAAGGATAGGTACTACAGACAAAAGGTTCATAAAGATGAGGGTGGGAGAAATAGAGGTGTTTATGATTTTTGAAAAAGACAAGGGGGTAAATGACATTAGATAGGGATTTCCCATGTTAAACGGAGGTGTCCCAGAAGCAACATTATTACACTACTAACACAAGTGCGAAAGGTGTTTTTTCAACACTAACACAAGTGCAAAAAGTGTTTTTTCCACACTAATACAAGTGCAAAAGTGGTTTCCTGCACCAACACAAGTGCGAAAAGTGGTTTTTCAACACTAACACAAGTGCGAAAAGTGGTTTTTCAACACTAACACAAGTGCGAAAAGTGGTTTTTCAACACTAACACAAGTGCGAAAAGTGGTTTTTCCACACTAATACAAGTGCAAAAGTGGTTTCCTGCACCAACACAAGTGCGAAAAGTGGTTTTTCAACACTAACACAAGTGCGAAAAGTGGTTTTTTAACACTATCACAAGTGCAAAAAGTGTTTTTCCACACTAATACAAGTGCAAAAGTGGTTTCCTGCACCAACACAAGTGCGAAAAGTGGTTTTTCAACACTAACACAAGTGCGAAAAATGTTTTTTCCACACTAATACAAGTGCAAAAGTGGTTTCCTGCACCAACACAAGTGCGAAAAGTGGTTTTTCAACACTAACACAAGTGCGAAAAGTGGTTTTTCAACACTAACACAAGTGTGAAAAGTGGTTTTTCCACACTAATACAAGTGCAAAAGTGGTTTGCTGCACCAACACAAATGCAAAAAGTGTTTTTCCACACTAATGCAAGTGCAAAAGTGGTTTCCTGCACCACCACAAGTGCGAAAAGTGGTTTTTCAACACTAACACAAGTGCGAAAAGTGGTTTTT